>NW_024749004.1:0-12823 GCF_018991925.1 Homarus americanus
AAGGCAACGTAAGGTAAGGTAAGGTAAGGTAAGGTAAGGTAAGGCAACGTAAGGTAAGGTAAGGCAACGTAAGGTAAGATAAGGTAAGGTAAGGTAAGGTAAGGTAACGTAAGGTAAGGCAAGGTAAGGTAAGGCAACGTAAGGTAAGGTAAGGCAACGTAAGGTAAGGTAAGGCAACGTAAGGTAAGGTAAGGTAAGGTAAGGTAAGGTAAGGTAAGGTAAGGTAAGGTAAGGTAAGGCAAGGTAAGGTAAGGTAAGGCAACGTAAGGTAAGGTAAGGTAAGGTAAGGTAAGGTAAGGTAGGGTAGGTAAGGTAAGGTAAGGTAAGGTAAGGCAACGTAAGGTAAGGTAAGGTAAGGTAAGGTATTCTTAAAATATGTAGGGTGATGTTCACACTACTGTCACTTATTACACAGCTTTGTCACTATTCCTATATTTCATTATCACAACAACATTTTGTCACTGCAAATGTTGTCACTGATGAAAAGTTGAAGCGAGTGAGAGAGAGGTCCGGTGGGCTGGTTAGGTTAGGTTAGGTGAGAGAGATACAGTGGGTTAGTTAGGTTAAGTTAGGTGAGAGAGATACGGTGGGTTAGTTAGGTTAAGTTGCGTGAGAGAGATACGGTGGGCTGGTTAGGTTAGGTTCGGTGAGTGAGAGGTCCGGTGGGCTGGAGAGTTTGGTCACGGTCTCCTCCTCGACCAACTGAATTACTGACTACAGTTCCTGCGGTGAGGTGTGCTGCAGCTCGTCCTTCACCTTCTGGGTCTCCAGCACACCGTACAACTCCTAAGTGTCTAACTAGAGAGTTCTTACGGTGCAGTAGGCGCCGAGGAAGGCCGAGCAGTAGCATGGCACCACCACCCCGTTACCATCTACACCTTCTTGTCTCTTACAACACTATTGAAAGTTCCAACCTAAGTAAATGGAGGTGTTTTTTTACATTTAGCCCCGATTTTCAACTTAACGTCACAGTGCTCTTGAACACAATTTACTATATTTAACCAAAATGGAAAAGACCTCATATCCAGTGTCTGTCACCTACAGCCGGTGCCTTCGGGAGTTGTTGGTTTCGGGATACCTTTACGACGTAGATGAACAGAACCAAACAAAGCGACGCCTGAAAGTCACCTTCTGCCTCGACAGTGGTTCCAATGTATCCGTGATACCATTAGATTTTGTCATCTCTGCTGGACTTCAGGACTATATAGTGGACCGTGAAAAGTTTTCGGTCGATACCGGTAGTGGGTTAACGAAGAGTGGAGTTTATGGTCGGCTGGAAGTCAAGGTACGGCTCGGTGGATGTAAACTCCGGCCTACTCTTATTGTGGCGAGGAAAGGCTCGCCTTTTTTGTTGGGCATGGATGTGTTAAGTCAGTCCGTCTTGGACCTGTCTACCAAAAACCCCACGCTTACCCTACTGGCACCCTCCAAACACCTTCTCAAGTCCGTAACCCCTTTAGTTATCACATGTGAAATTAGAAACCAGACTGTTTCATGCCTGCTGGACACAGGCTGTACCTACTGCTACATAACACCCGAATACGTGCAACAGCTGCACCTCCACTACCGACCATCAGATTGTGTCCGCGAGTGCAACACGGTAACCGGGCAGGATAAGGTGCTCGGATATGTGTCCCCTGTCCCCATCACCTTCCTGGGAAACACTAACTGGGCACCTTTTTACGTCGCTAATGATAACAATTATGGGGTAATTCTAGGCATCAATATCCTCATGAATGCTCGACTCACATTCAACTTCAACAAACTATGTGCCTGAGTAGTTTACGCAAGCCCTTCAGTCTCCAAAACTGGGCCACCAACAACCATGTCACCATCAACCATACAAAGACCATGGTTATGCACATCAACCTCTCATCCGACCTTGTCCCACCTCCTTCCATTACTTTAGGTCCCAACACACTCCAGGTTGTAGATTCCACTAAGCTTCTCGGCGTCACCATAAACAACAAACTAAATTGGAAACCACACGTCAGTGAAGTTGTCAAATCCTCCAGTTTCCGTCTCCACCTCTTCCTCCGACTCAAGTCCCTCGGAGTTCCTGCGCCCGAGCTCCTCAGTGTTTACTCAACATTCATACTTCGCAAGCTCACCTATGCCTCCCCTCCCTGGTCTTCTTCCCTAAATGCCACACAAAGTAAACACCTAGAAAAAGTGCAAAAGAGGGCATACAAGATTATTCTCTCCTGTTCCTACTCCACTTATCAAGAAGCGCTCAACACACCGACCTTCTCAGCTTTAAGTGACCACCACCACGACCTCATCTGCAAATTTGGTGAGAAGCTTCTGCACCATCCTCAACACCGGCTCCCACTACCACCCGACATCCCTCGTCCGAGAATTTCTGTTCGACACCACAACCGCATCCAGCCCATACGAGCACGAACTGGACGCTCTAAGAACAGCCCAGTCCCAAACATTGTAAAAATTATCAATAACTTGTAATCAACCAGTGTATTCACTCCCAGTTAATCTTACTTTTTGCACTGTCACTATGTTGAAATGTCCTGTAGTTTGAGCTTCTCCCCACCTAGTTATTATACATCATATTTGTATCACTTATGTTACTTGTATATTATTTGTAAATCAAGAGACCCATTCCCCAATTATGTGACTGTATATTTTCAGCCTTTCGGCTGCCATGCTCTTTCAATAAACCGTTAATTATTATTATTATTATTATTATTATTATTATCATTATTATTTACTACTACTACTACTTTTTTTAATTCTTTTATAAAGTGGCCTCCAGCCACCCTGGTCCTCCACATTATATCCTGGTCCTCCACATCCCATCCTGGTCCTTCACATCCCATCCTGGTCCTTCACATCCCATCCTGGTCCTCCACATTATATCCTGGTCCTCCACATCCCATCCTGGTCCTTCACATCCCATCCTGGTCCTCCACATCACGTCCTTGTCCTTCACATCACACCCTGGTCCTCCACATCACATCTTGGTCCTCCACATCACGGCCTGGTCCTCCACATCACATCCTGGTCCTCCACATCACATCTTGGTCCTCCACATCACGGCCTGGTCCTCCACATTATATCCTGGTCCTCCACATCACGCCATGGTCCTCCACATCACGGCTTGGTCCTCCACATCATATCCTGGTCCTCCACATCACGTCCTGGTCCTCCACATCCCGTCCTGGTCCTCCACATCACATCCTGGTCCTCCACATCACGTCCTGGTCCTCCACATCACGCCATGGTCCTTCACGTCCTCCTCCACATCACATCACATCCTGGTCCTCCACATCTCCGTCCTGGTCCTCCACATCACAGCCTGTCCTCCCTATCTGGCCTGGTCCTCCCCACTCCACATCTGGTCTCCATCACGTCCTGGTCCCACATCACGTCCCCTTGTCCTTTATCACGGCCTGGTCCTCCACATCACATCTGGTCTCCATCACATCTTGGTCCTCTATCACGTCCTGGTCCTCCACATCACGTCCTTGTCCTTCACATCACGGCCTGGTCCTCCACATCACATCCTGGTCCTCCACATCACATCTTTGTCCTCCACATCACGTCCTGGTCCTCCACATCACGTCCTGGTCCTCCACATCACGTCCTGGTCCTCCACATCACGCCATGGTCCTCCACATCACGTCCTTGTCCTTCACATCACATCCTGGTCCTCCACATCCCGTCCTGGTCCTCCACATCAGATACCCAAAGAATGTTCTATATTACTGAGGGTATATACAAACACTTTTGTTATCTTTAAAAGTAGGTTCTATTCTCGTACGGGAGATGATATTACAGAGGACACAGGAAAAGCCTGTGGGCACACCACCAGGACTCGGTATTAACTACTTCTACATCTATGTATTACTACGCGCTGGCCTATACAGATGCCAGCATTCACAAGCTGAATACATAAAGTATAAATGTGATAATTTATATACATAATATGGTGTACAATAAATGGAATATTACATAGAATTAATACATGTTCTGTAATACTTTACTATACATAATTAATAAGAGTAATATAACAATATACAGCTGAAGGCACTACTTTGTGTCCATATATATCACTTTACCCATGAAAGCTGGGTATTGTGCAGCGGCGTAGGGCAGCAGGAATAACTACTCGTGGACCATACAAGACGAGGTCTCCATCACAATAGAGGTCCTCGCGTATTTTCCAGTACGGGAGTAGCGATTCATGAAGGTCGTATCGATTCGATGGAAATCCCTGAGACACACAGTCGACGAGCCGGATGTAGGAAGGGTCGGCCCGGGCTGCAGTGCGGAGATCTTCAAGGGTCTTGTCTGCATCCGGTGCTGCAGACTCTTCTGTGGGCAACCTTCAATAAATAGGTTTAGGGAATTCCTTGGAAATAATGGCCAACTCTTGACAATGGCCATATGATAAGAGCGGAGTCGGGATACCATTATGAACATCAATCTGGGCTGAGCAAGACTGCTTACCAAAGGTAAGGGTAGCCCAGAAAGATCCCAAAGCTGGAGCCATCTTGGAACCATCAGCTGTCAGTTTCGTTGTCTGAGGAGGGGGCTGTAGGTTGCTCCGGGGTATTCCCAAACTTGCTAAATGTTGTGGACCAATTACTGAGACGTCAGCACCGGTGTCAGGTAACATCTGAAGACTGGATGACGAGTTACCGTAAGAAATGACGACATTGATGTGCTGGGGCGTCGTGTCTGTGGAGCTACGTACACGACAGCAGGAACGACTGGACACAGCGTCTTGATGCTTGCCAGAAGGAGGGGGCGCGCCAGCACTACCTGAGGATGACTTCTTGGATCCTAGGTGGTGTCCTTTATGTGTCTTCTTACGACAACATTTGTCATAATGGCCCACACGACCACAAAGTCTGCACTGAACTTTGCTAGCAGGGCACTTGACTGTGTAAGCCCAGTGACCCTGGCGGTCGCAACTTCTGCACACGCTTTGAGCAGCTGGGCACTGGGAGGCATTATGCTGTCTCGCGCAGCTGTTACACAAAGCTGCTGCTGAAGGTGTAGCTGGAGGGTGAGGGGTGGGGTTACCTTGCTGCTTCTTACCCTTTCTGTAGGAAGACACCGCCCTCCCCTGGTCAGGTTGTGAGCGTAAAGCTGAAGTCGCACACCTGGCGGCCTCGTACGCTCGACATTTTGGAACTACATTTTGAAGGGAGGAAGTGGGGTCAAGTGAAATGAGATGCTGAACTAGCTCTTCATCTCGAACACCCGTTAAAATAATTGTCTTGAGTTGTATCTCTTCACAGACTTGAGAATTTCCAGGACAAACATCAACTTCCTCTGAACATCTCTTGAATCTTACAAAAAATGCATCAAAAGATTCTCCATCAAGCTGCTTACATTGGAGGAGTTCTCTTCTTCTGAGTGCTTCGATGCGCTGTCCCTTAACATGTTCCTGTAACTTGTCGAGCACGGCCTCTACAGTCAGAGTTGTCATAGGAGGCACTTGAAGTGTGTGCTCGAGAGTACGTTGTGTCTCTAGGGACAAGCACATACGAAGTTGTATCATCTGTTTAGGCTGTGGTAAACTTGACAAGTCAACCATTGTTGCATAGTCTTGCCAACGTCGACGCCATTCCCGAAATATCTGATAGGAAGCGTCAGACTTCAGAGAGGGAGGCGTTTGTGCTGCAGCCTTTTGGGGAATTGTTGAATCGACTCTGGGAAAGGAGGTACCAGTACCTCTAGTCGTATCAGCATTAGTAGTAGCAGACGAATATTGTACAGTAGATCGTTGTGGGGAGGCTAACAGAGAAATCAAGACTTCAAATCTGGCTTGATCCCCTCTTCTTCTCAGGTCATCCTCACTTCTACGTATATCTTCGAGTTCTCTGCGTGTTTGTTCCTCTTCGTGGCGCCGTTTTTCAGACTGCCTGTACCGAATTTCTTCCTCATTTCTCCTTGCAATATCGTCCTGGCGTCGAGAAGTTTCCATCCACTTAATCAGTTGAAGGTGATCTGTGGATGCATGCATCGCAGGAGAGCTTGCTCGCGACGAACGAGGAGATTCTGTGGGTGATTCGGCGTTGTCACTGTGGGGAGCGTGGGACCTGAGTGTGGGTGGGGAGAAGTCTCCCACACTAAAACTCGTAATCCCATCGTCCAGGGTATCATTTTGATCCCTGTGAGACATGCCGACAGCTTCTGTACTCTATCTGTGCAAAAGACCGGGTCAGCCCCTCGTAATCTATGCACAGAATTACAGAAGGCTAAAGTAATTCACAAGAATTTAATATAAGGTGGGTCTGTGAATGCGTGTGTGTGTGTGTGTGTATGGCTGGTTGCCGGGAGAGGCTTGGCGCGCTGCCAGACGTAGGAGCTGCTGGGCAGCGTCGAGCTGTTAGTTACCATATGACCAGGGACGGGAGCGGACGCACTGCCGGACAAGCTCCCTTAGTCATCTGACTGCACTTTGCACAGACAATTATGATTAAAATACACAACACAACACTTCACAAAACACTTCACTTCACAGCACAGCACTGTACACAGCATCGCACTTCACAGCACTGTAAGTCTAGAGGCTTGTAGTCTTGCTGTCGGCTGGAGATGGAAAGACGCCATAAACAGAGTCAGGAAAGGCTTGGTCCACTGAATCTCACTGATAATCATAAGCCATCCTAGCGTGTGCCCAGGCTTCCAAAAGAATGTTCTATATTACTGAGGGGTATATACAAAACACTTTTGTTATCTTTAAAAGTAGGTTCTATTCTCGTACGGGAAATGATATTACAGAGACTGAGGAAAAGCCTGTGGGCACACCTGAGACTCGGTATTAACTACTTCTACATCTATGTATTACTACGCGCTGGCCTATACAGATGCCAGCATTCACAAGCTGAATACATAAAGTATAAATGTGATAATTTATATACATAATATGCTGCACAATAAATAGAATATTACATAGAATTAATACATGTTCTGTAATACTTTACTATACATAATTAATAAGAGTAATATAACAATATACAGCTGAAGGCACTACTTTGTGTCCATATATATCATACACTTATGGCTTCAGGTACGGCGGCGTAGGGCAGCAGGAATAACTACTCGTGGACCATACAAGACGAGGTCTCCATCACAATAGAGGTCCTCGCGTATTTTCCAGTACGGGAGTAGCAATTCATGAAGGTCGTATCGGTTAGATGGAAATCCCTGAGACACACAGTCGACGAGCCGGATGTAGGAAGGGTCGGCCCGGGCTGCGGTGCGGAGATCTTCAAGGGTCTTGTCTGCATCCGGTGCTGTAGACTCTTCTGTGAAGACGGCCTTCAATGAAATAGGTTTAGGGAATTCCTTGGAAATAATGGCCAACTCTTGACAATGGCCATATGATAAGAGCGGGGTCGGGATACCATTATGAACATCAATCCGGGCTGAGCAAGACTGCTTACCAAAGGTAAGGGTAGCCCAGAAAGATCCCAACGCTGGAGCCATCTTGGAACCGTCAGCTGTCAGTTTCGTTGTCTGAGGAGGGGGCTGTAGGTTGCTCCCGGGTATTCCCAAACTTGCTAAATGTTGTGGACCAATTACTGAGACGTCAGCACCGGTGTCAGGTAACATCTGAAGACTGGATGACGAGTTACCGTAAGAAATGACGACATTGATGTGCTGGGGCGTCGTGTCTGTGGAACTACGTACACGACGGCAGGAACGACTGGACACAGCGTCTTGATGCTTGCCAGGAGGGGGCGCGCCAGCACTACCTGAGGATGACTTCTTGGATCCTAGGTGGTGTCCTTTATGTGTCTTCTTACGACAACATTTGTCATAATGGCCCACACGACCACAAAGTCTACACTGAACTTTGCTAGCAGGGCACTTGACTGTATAAGCCCAGTGACCCTGGCGGTCGCAACTTCTGCACACGCTTTGAGCAGCTGGGCACTGGGAGGCAGTATGCTGTCTCGCACAGCTGTTACACAAAACTGCTGCTGAAGGTGTAGCTGGAGGGTGAGGGGTGGGGTTACTTTGCTGCTTCTTACCCTTTCTGTAGGAAGACACTGCCCTCACCTGGTCAGGCTGTGAGCGTAAAGCTGAAGTCGCACACCTGGCGGCCTCGTACGCTCGACATTTCGTAACAACATCTTGAAGGGAGGAAGTGGGGTCGAGGGAAATGAGACGCTGAACTAGCTCTTCATCTCGGACACCCGTTAAGATAATTGTCTTAAGTTGTGTTTCTTCACAGACTTGAGAATGTCCGGGACAAACATCAACTTCCTCTGAACACCTTTTGAGCCGTACAAAAAACGCGTCAAAAGATTCTTCATCAAGCTGTTTACATTGGAGGAGTTCTCTTCTCCTGAGTGCTTCGTTGCGCTGTCCCTTGACGTGTTCTTGCAACTTGTCGAGCACGGCCTCTACCGTCAGAGTTGTCGTAGGAGGCACTTGAAGTGTGTGCTCGAGAGTACGTTGTGTCTCTAAGGACAAGCACATACGAAGCTGGATCATTTGTTTCGGCTGTGATAAACTGGACAAGTCAACCATTGTTGCGTAGTCTTGCCAACGTCGACGCCATTCCCGAAACATCTGATAAGAAGCGTCAGACATCAGAGAGGGAGGCGTCTGTACAGCAGCCTTTTGAGGTGTTGTTCCGACTCTGGGAAATGAGGTACCAGTACCTCTAGTCGCATCAACATCAGTTGTAGCAGACGAATCTTGTAAGGTAGAACGTTGTGGGGAGGCTAACAGAGAAATCAAAGCTTCAAATCTGGCTTGATCCTCCTGTCTTCTAAGGTCATCCTCACGTCTACGTATGTCTTCGAGTTCTCTGCGTGTTTGTTCCTCTTTGTGGCGTCGTCTTTCAGACTCTTTGTACCTAATTTCTTCCTCTTCTCTCCTTGCAATATCGTCCCGGCGTCGAGAAGTTTCCATCCACTTTATCAGTTGAAGGAGATCTGTGGACGCATGCATCGCAGGAGAGCTGGCTCGCGATGAGCGAGGAGATTCTGTGGGTGATTCGGCACTGTCACTGTGGGGGGCGTGGGGCGTAATCGTGGGTGGGGAGATGTCTCCCACACTAAAACTCGTAACCCCATCGTCCAGGGTATCGTTATGATCCCTGTGAGACATGCCGACTGCTTCTGTACTCTATCTGTGCAAAAGATCGGGTCAGCCCCTCGTAATCTATGCACAGAATTACAGAAGTTTACAGTAAGTCACCAGAAATATAAGGTGAATGCGTGTGTGTGTGTGTGTGTCTGGCGGGAGGGGAGAGACTTGGCGCGCTGCCAGACGTAGGAGCGTGTGGGCAGCGTCGAGCGCGGGTTCCTCAGTCACCCTCAGACCAGAGACGGGAGAGAACGTACTGTGGGGCTGCTCCCTTGGTCATCTGACCGCCACTTGCACAGACAGTTATGAGTAAAATACACAGCACAGCACTTCACAAAACACTTCACTTCACAGCACAGCACTGTACACAGCATAGCACTTCACAACACTGTAAGTCTAGGGGCTTGTAGTAGTCTTGCTGTCGGCTGAAGTGGAAGAGACGCCATAAACAGTCCGGGGAAGGCTTGGTCCACTGTATCTCACTGAGAATTAATCACTGCGCCATCTAGCGTATTGCCAGATACCCAAAGAATGTTCTATATTACTGAGGGTATATACAAACACTTTTGTTGTCTTTAAAAGTAGGTTCTATTCTCGTACGGGAGATAATATTACAGAGGACACAGGAAAAGCCTGTGGGCACACCACCAGGACTCGGTCTTAACTACCTCTACATCTATCTATGTATTACTACGCGCTGGCCTATACAGATGCCAGCATTCACAAGCTGAATACATAAAGTATAAATGTGATAATTTATATACATAATATGCTGCACAATAAATAGAATATTACATAGAATTAATACATGTTCTGTAATACTTTACTATACATAATTAATAAGAGTAATATAACAATATACAGCTGAAGGCACTACTTTGTGTCCATATATATCATACAGGTACCAACATCCATATTCTCGTGATTCATAATAGAATATATTATAATTATCTGGGACCACTCACACACACACACACACACACACACACACACACATATATATATATGTTCTATAAAAAGAACCCCCGCCCCCCATTATATATATGTATATATATATATATATATATATATATATATATATATATATATATATATATATATATATGTATATATAAAACACACTGAAGGAGGTTAAAACAACAGCCCAGGTCCAATCACATCGCTTCTGATAAAAAAAAAGCAATCTCATTAACGAAAAATAAAACACTTACACCGACCGTCGTAACTAACTTGTGAGAACTTTGTAAGAGTTTAACCCACAAAAACACCAGCTGAGAGGAATCATATGAAGAAAATACAATAACTACAATACAACAATTAAAATTAATCTCTTTAGAAACTCGTAATATTTTTTTTTCATTATTTATCATCTAATTCGTCTCTATATGGTGAAGAGCTTGACCTTCCTCCCATTAAGACTTATGGAAGTAAAAACGTGTGTATTAGGGTTGTGGGAGCCGTGTGTGGGAGAGATAGAGTTGTGGGAGCCGTGTGTGAGAGAGATAGGGTTGTGGGAGCCGTGTGTGGGAGAGAAAGGGTTGTGGTAGCAGTGTGTGGGAGAGATAGGGTTGTGTGAGCAGTGTGTGGGGGAGATATGGTTGTGGGAGCCGTATGTGGGAGAGATAGAGTTGTGGGAGCAGTGTGTGGAGATAGAGTGTGGCCGTGTGTGTGGGAAGATAGGGTTGTGAGGAGCCGTGTGTGAGAGATAGAGTTGTAGGGGCCGTGTGTGGGAGAGATAATAGGGTTATTAGGGCCGTGTGAGGCAAGATAAAGTTGGCAGAGACCGTGTGTGGGAGAGATGGGGTTGTGGGAGCCGTGTGAGTAGAGATGAGTTGTGGGAAGCCGTGTGTGGGAGAATGGGGTTGTGGGGAGCCGTGTGTGGGGGAAAGAAAGGGTTATTAGGAGCCGTGTGTGGGAGAGAATAGGGTTGTGGAGCTGTGTGTGGGGAGATAGGGTTGTGGGAGCCGTGTGTGTGGGAGAATGGGGTTGTGAGGAGCCGTGTGTGGTAGAATAGAGTTGTGGGAGCCGTGTGGGAGAATAGGGTTGTGGGGAGCCGTGTGTGGTAGAGAGATAGAGTTGTGGGAGCCGTGTGTGGGAGGAATAGGGTTGTAGAACCGTGTGTGGTAGAGATAGAGTTGTGGGAGCCGTGTGTGGGAGAGATAGGGTTGTGGGAGCCGTGTGTGGGAGAGAAAGGGTTGTGGGAGCCGTGTGTGGGAGAGATAGGGTTGTGGGAGCTGTGTGTGGGGGAGATAGGGTTGTGGGAGCCGTGTGTGGGAGAGATAGAGTTGTGGGAGCAGTGTATGGGGGAAATAGAGTTGTGAGAGCAGTGTGTGGGAGATACGAAGCTATAAGATCTGTGTCCCGTCCCATCCACCCCACCAGGAGCCAGCAGATCCAGCCCGTGAGAGTCCCACTTTGCCCACTACCTTACATTCATTATATCAAGTTCCTCGTTTTATGCACCAATAAACAATATCTTGGTGAAAGGAAATTTGGAATTTCCCCAGGACGATCGTGAGTGACATAAGGCGGAATATGTTTATGGGTCAGACGCGGCTCAGCTGAACGAAAACCTTAGCTAGGTGAACAAGGAAAATAATATGTACGAAAATAAAACAAACTGCTCAGACAACAAATGTCCCAGGCTAGGAGATCAAACAAACGAGTTCAGAGAAGAGTATAAACACTGGAAGCCTCAGAGGCGTAACAAGCGAGGAATTAACAGCCAACAACGACCTTTTGAGAGGCAGAGTAAATAACACACATTGTAAGATCAAAAGAAATTACAGTATTGGTACTGGCAGTGGCGCTGCCGGGGACTGCTTCCCCAGGCAACAGTTCAAAGATGTTTTCTTTATGAAAGAAAACAATATTATTTCGCTCTCTCTTTCTCTTCATCTCCAGTGTCCTTTATATCTAGTGTCCTTCCTCTTAGTGCTGTAAGCTTCTCTTCCATATTATCTATAGCTCCAGTATCCCTCACCTACAGGCGCCGCTACACAACATTCATTAATCAAAACTCTTTGTTTCATCGTCACCCACTCTAGGCAAATTGTCAACCCTGTCCAGCAATATCTACCCCCAAGTAATTCTATCCATTATTTTCCGTTCAGAACGCACACGCCTTTATCACACCATCAGACCAGTTGATAAACGACTACTTCCTGTCTGGGGAAGTTATCACCTATAATGCTTGCCCCTCGTTTTCGAGGCTGGTCTGCCTTAAGGTCACCAAGGTCGGAATTTGTAAATTTGTATAACACTAGAAGCTGGCGCCAACTGAACAACTACGCTCCAAGTTTTCGAACTGTATGGCCCAATATCCATAGAAGTTCGGACAACTCGTCAACGCACTGGATAACTATTACCCCATAACACGATCTGCCAATTGATTAACATCCAGGTCCCAAATTACTATTTGGTAGACAGAGACAAATGTAGTAAAAAAAAAAATTACCCATAATTTCACACTGCCTGGGTATCAAACCCGGGACCACCCGCTTGCAAGGCGAGTATACTGACCACTAAACCAATAACACACTCACTTTTGGACACGTTGAGCTCTGCTACTGAGCTCAAGTAAGAATGTGAATGTTGTGTGAACTAAGGCAGAGGTTCTCAAAGACTGGCGAGTAAAGTTTTGTGTTTCCTCAACCTCAGTCTTAGTGCCATAACGTATATAAGTCAGCTAGTTGTGCCTTCATTTTTTCAGTCGGGGATAAATTCAAGATGCCCACTTCAAACACCT
>NW_024749005.1:0-19158 GCF_018991925.1 Homarus americanus
TCTGAAATACAATACAGTCATGCGCCGGTTAACGTCCTAGATACGTTCTTGGAAACGTGACGTTAACCGAAATGAACGTTTGAACATCGCATAGTAAACTTTGTATTTATACTTACGTATATGTGAAATATTGCAGTGTACTTGTACTGTATAATATTGACTAAATTCACTGGATAACGTACACAACTAATGAAACACAGAGGTTAGGAAGGCTAATAAAATAACAATGTCAACATTTGCTAATATATTGTAGTAAAAAAATAGTTATAATATACATACAGTAAAACAGGTACAGTACAGTATACAGGTAGTAAAGTAAAATTAAACACTACACTGTTCACTGATTGAGAAGTAAATGCAGTATCGTATCCTTAAATCTGATGGACTTTTCTTAGGTTTTACTTTGAAAATTAAATTTTACATTTCACTTATTTAACTTAAGTACTGTACAGTTTACAATTTACATATACATTACACAATTTTTAAGCCATTCCTGGATCATAAACATCACTGTCACTGCTATCAATTTCATACACAGGTTCCTCAGTTGCAGCTTCAATGACGATATCTGTAGCGTGTGAAGAGCCTGGCTGAGGTTTGTTGCTGGGATGACTTGTTTTTTTGATGAAAATGTCGAGCGTTGTTTGTTTTGTCAGCTTTTTTTTTCCTCATAGATTTGACGATATGCGGCAAACACTGCATGTGCATTCCTCTCTATGAGTGAGAAGCGTTCGGTGTTGGGGTCCATCTCTTTGGCACTTCTCAGCAGAGTGTTAAGGTCGGCGAAGAACTTAGATAACCTCTTTACAGTGAACTTCTTCGGTAGCTCCTCCTCCTCCTCACTTTCCTTTTCCCTTGCCTCTTCTTCAGCTATTCAGTGTTCCTGTAACTTTAACAACTCTTCGTTGGTTAGTTCTTCAGGAACAACGTCTAGCAGTTCTTCTATATCGTCGTCGTCCACGCCGAGGTTCAGCTTGTTTGCCATGTTCACAAGATTGTTTGTAATTTTCTCAAGTTCTGTGACCGTCTCAAAACCCCTGAAATTGTGCACATATCTCTTCAAGACTTTTTTTCCACACTCTGTTCATACATTGTTTTGTGACATCATCCCAGGCCCAAGCAATGTTCTTCATGCAATGGTACATGTTAAATTCTTTCCAAAACTTCTTCAGTGTCTTCTCGTCATCCTCCGTTGCATAAATAGCCATTGCAAAGGTCCTCCTGAGATAGTAGGACTTGAAAGCTGCAATAGCCCTTTGATCCATAGGCTGAATCAACGAGGTGGTATTCAGTGGCAGGAAAACCACTTTGATGTTGGGGTAGAGGTCACCAATGAAAGGCGGGGGGTGACCTGGAGCATTGTCCAAAATCAACAAAATTTTGAACTCTATCCCTTCTTCTGTGCAGTATCTTTCGATGTCACTAGCATAGCAGTTGAGAAGGGCATCCTGGAACAATGCTTGCATCATCCATGACTTTTGGTTGGCTCTATAATAGATTGGCAACGTACGTTTGTTGACTTTTTTAAAAGCCCTGGGGTTCTCGCTATGCCACATCACAAAAGGTTTCAACTTGGATAAACCTCCCCCCAACATCAGTCACTCGGTCCTTGAATGCCTTAAAGCCTGGCATCGACTTGGCCTCCTTGTGTATGAATGACCTTTTGGGCATCCTCTTCCAAAAAAGGAAGTTTCGTCCATATTAATTATTTGCTGGGGCAAATATCCTCCCTCGACGATAAGGTTGTCCAAGGTTTCGATGAATTCCGCTGCTCCTGCAGAATCCGCGCTCGCTGACTCACCACTGACCTTGACGTTATGAAGCCCATAGCGATGTTTGAAGCGCTTAAACCAGCCAGAGCTTGCGGAAAACTCTCTGTCGTAGTCGGCTCCTGCTTGTTGCTTCAACATCTCGAACAAACTTTTTGCTTTGGCCGTGATGGTTAGCGTGCTGAGTGGGACTAGCTTTTGAGTCTGGTCTTCAATCCAGGTCATCAGCATCTTTTCCGTATTTGATATCGGCCCCTCTCGATACTTGGTCAATCTTCTTGCCTTCAGTGAAGCTGATCCTTTTACCGCCGTGATCGTAGAGTGCGACATGCCGAAATCACGTGCGATAGAATTCACAGATTTACTGCCGTCACTCTGTCTTATTATTTTCTGCTTCTCCTCCAAATCAATGCTCTTGCGTTGTTTCTTGCTGCTGCTACAACTAGGGCTGGTTGAGCTGCGTTGATGATGTTGCGGCCCTGCCGAAAGCAAAAACAAAGCATAAACTGTTATACAGTTTGTTTCAATGGGTTTTTGGGTAATTGGTTCCAGCTCACCGAAAATTGCCAAAATTCAACAAAAAATGTAGAAAAATACACTTACTTTGAGGTGTGTATGTAGAAGGCTCCTGGATGATAATGATGATGATGGGAATTAGAATGGGGGTGGAGGAGAAGGGAGAAGAGAAGGCATTGGGGTGGAAGAGAAGTCACCCCATGGCGCCATTTCACCCATAAAATTTTAGTTTTCTTGGTGTAATTTAAGATTATTTTCTTTAAATCAACACTGCACTGCATTATATATTGTCAATATGTAAAATAAATTTCAAAATGACCAATAATTTGCTTGCAAACACAGAAAAAAAGTGTTTAGTTGAAGAGAGTCTCAAGCAAGATGTTACCTCCCCTGAAAAGACACAAAGACTGACGCCTGTATGGTGTGTTGAGAGTCTGGATGGTGCGCATAAAACTAGTTTCATTACCTTCAATTATGTTCAATAATTGTTAAAATGACTAAAAAATTTAATATTAAACTTTTAAAATTATTGAATAGTATAAACGTCTTGATATTTGCTAAAATGGTAAGGAATTTAAGCCCTAGAACCGATTACTGTATTGGCGGACTAATACTACAGCTTGTGGACCGCCAAATGCAAGCGAAAACATGTTCAGGTCGGCTCGTAAGAAACTCGTTAATCGAGGGATTGTTCGTTAACCGAAGTTAAGAATCTTATGGAAGGTAACTCGTTAACCGAAATCTCGTTAACCGAGGGACCACTGTATATTAGGGTGTGTCATAGGAGGGAAGATCAGCTAAAACTAATGGCCCATCACTTTTTTGGTAGATTTTAGTGTATATAAACAGAAAATAATTTCAGTTTCAATATTTTGCAACCTTTTGCAAGGTAAGTTTTAGCGTGAAATTTATCGAAAATCTAACGTACAGCTGCATTAGTGCATTACAATTAAATAGTGAACATTGCTTTCTGACTTCATTCTTTAACAACCCAACTAACAATATTTTTTTCTGTTTCAGATTCTGATGCATTTATAAGTTGATAATATTCGCGATGGCTGCTTGTGTCAGGACGAGGAACCAAAAATCCAGCCATCTCAGTCACTATCTTGGGTCTGGGAGAGAGCTCCTGAAGTCGGAGTTACCTACATTGAGAGATGCTTTGAGATACGGTGTTTTAATCAGGCAAATCAGTGAAAAGAACCAAAGAACTTACACAAACAAGGAGCATTGCCAGTGAATATGACCAAAGCTGTCTTGGCACATTTTACTCTAGCTAGCAGCTCAGTTCAGCCTCCAGTCATAACAAGTCAGAAGAAGATTGGTGAGAGACTGCTAGCCAGTTGGGAAAAGGCAAGAGATATCTCTCTTGGGAGAGGAAAACTTGCAGTTAAGGACAGCTTTGCCAAGCAACTGGACCAGTTATTTGACATAATTACTTGGAAGTGCCCAATTGTTCTCTGTCCTGAGTTTGGATGCGATCGTGACTGTAAATCCGAGGCCGACATCTCCTGTATTTGCAAGCATGAACTGAAGATTCCTGTGATGGAACTGGCATTTGTCAAAGCACAGAGAGAGAAGACTGGCAGTATAGGGGCTCTCATGATTTCTAGCCAAGATATTCCGGAGTCCAAGAGACAGGAGGCTGCCACAGAGAGACAGAAGAGGAGAAGAGTTGCCAAGGAAAAGAGACTTGAGAAGGCCCAGGGTGAGGTAAAAAAGGCCGATGATTGGAGTCAAGCTGATTCAGAGTTAGCCAAGCTTCCCCATGGCTACAGTCGAGTGCTGACCAGGAGAATGGTGACTTTGTCCCTAACCCGAAAATAATGATCCCCAAACCTTCCAGGCATAAGATTCGAAATAGGAAAGATATCGAGCATAGCTCCTGGCCAGCATCGCGACACCACACTGGTCTCAGAGAAACTGCCAGAGATAGCAACAGCTGCCTGGATTGACGGTGGTTTGATAACACCTGATGATGTTCACCTGGTGATAAGATCTCATAACAAAGTAAGAGCTCAGGAGAAACTTGTCAGTAACCTAGAAGAGGAGTTTGATGGGGATAAGAAAATGGAATCAATTGTTTGTTCTTTGATGGGAGAAGGGATGACACTAAGTGTTCATGAAAGTTGGAGATTCTGACAGTTGTTCCCTGCCATGGTGAAGGAGGAACACTACTCCTGCTGCAGCAGACCAGGAGGGAGTATTTGTGGCATTCCTCCCGAAGAAAAGATGACATCCAGAAACCAGCTGAGATAGTGGCAGATAACATTGTGAACTGGCTCCAGAGAGAGAGAGCGTAGACCAGACCCTGCAGGCCATTGGAGGGACACCAACACGAACACAGGGTGGCAAGGGGGGTCATACAGTGGATAGAGCGGAAGATTGGGAGGAAGCTGGTCTGGATTGTTTGTGACCTCCACACCAACGAGTTGCCACTCAGACATCTGATCCAGGAGCTGGATGGCAAGACTCTATCAAACAACAGATGGTCTGGTCCTCTTGGCAAGATGCTGGACTCTGCCACTGAGTTAGAAATAAATCCGAGCTTTGAAAAAATCACAGTTGGCCCTCCACTCATTGAGCTTGCACATACTGTCATTGGCGACCTGAGTACTGACCAGTACTATGGTTACATGATTTGCAGTGCCATCAAAACTGGGGTCATGCCTGATAGACTTGCTTACCTGCAGATAGGTCCAGTCTCACATTCTAGGTGGCTCACAACGGCTCTCAGGTTCTGCAGAATTTGGGTCGCTCATCATAAACTGAAAGGGAACCAGCTTCACAACCTGAGACTTATTTGTCCAATTCATCGTGAGTGTCTACTTGCCAAATTGGTTCAACACCAAGGTCAAGTCATCGTTCTCCGAAGGTCAGAGGCATGTTCTCTTCCAGCTTGAGCTCCTGAGGAGTCAGCCAAGGAAGGTTGTTCAGATTGTGGAGCAGACTGTGAGGAGATCTTCCTGGTATGCTCATCCCGAGGCAGTTCGAGGCAGTTCTGCAGGCAATGCTCTGCAGTAAGGATGAGGAGGAGAGAAGATTGGCAGTCAAAAAGATCTTGGATATGAGACTTATGAGAGGATCTGGGCATGACGAATCAGTTGGTGACGATTCCTTCAGGGTCAGGAAGACTCCTGAAGTCAATCTAGGTGCCAAGACCCTCACTGATCTCATTGATCTGGATAACATCCAGGCTGGCAGTGAGCCCCCTCTTACCTGCAGCCTCACCAATGTTCAAGTCAGAGCTTTCCTGGACAACCCCATGTATGTCCCTGCCTGGCCCTCGCACACCCAGAGTATAGAGCGTTGTGTACAGCAAGTGAGCGAGGCCAGCAGTTACGTGTACAGCCAGGAGAGGAGGGAAGGCTACATCCGAGCTCAGGTGGTCAGCAGGGAGGTGATGAGTAGAAACAGAAGCAAGAAAGACATGTTCTCTATGGTGTGCAGCAACACCGGGTCGTAGTAGTAAAACCGTTTTTGTATTTGATGATTTTGTTTTCTAAAGGAATATTAAATTTAATAAATGTGTCAAGATCATTCGTTTCACTATTCTGGATCATTTTCATCCTAATAAATTAACCTGATACATTTACTTTACTTTAAATAAGCTATTTAGTGGTGTTGGTAAAAGGGTGGGAATACTCAATTTTCATAAGATTTCAAGTTAAAATTTACCTAGCAAAAAATGAAAACTTTTCAAATCTGAAGATATCACATGATTCTGCACATAGAACTACATCATTAATACCATGGGCCGATTTTCTAAACTCAAAAAAAAAATTCGCCTCCGTATGACACCCTAATATATATATATATATATATATATATATATATATATATATATATATATATATATATATATATATATATATATATATATATATATATATATATATATATATATATATATATACACACACATTATTACCCCGCCTAACGAGGTTTCACTTAGCGCGTTTTATCATATACGCGGTGCCTCGCCAGAGCTGAACTTTCACTTAACACGGATTTTTTCATCATATACGCAGTGAGTGTCCGGCTCGAGACGCTATTTTTAGATTTGCCCCACGCGCCACCCGCCCGCCTGCCTGCCTGCCTCTCCCTCCTCCTCCCTCCGCTTGGGCAAGTGGCGCGGTAAGGTTGTGCAGTGTGTGTCTTTGTTGCGTTATCACTGACGTCATATGACGTATCGGACTGTGATTGGCCATGCATCCCTACCCCCCTCTGCTGCTAGCTGGAATTGGCTTAAAGTATTATGACGTGACCACCCCGGGGAGGGAGGGAGGGAGGGAGGAGAGACGATGCTTGACCTAGCCACGGCAGTTTCATCCCTCAAGGCCACACCGTGTAAACGCGCATCCATTGTTCCGTAAAATGGCTTCCGCTGGACCACCACCGCCACCAGAGAGAGACCTTTCCTTACCTGGACCCAGCGGCACTAAGCCAAAGAAGACACGACGTTCCTTAAGCTACGAGGTGAAGTACCAAATTGTTCAAGATTTGGAGAAAGGAACACGGCAAGTTGATCTCGCGCGCCAGCATGGCGTCAAAGAATCTACATTTCGCACGATCAAGAAGGATGCAGCCAAGATCAAAGAGCACATGAAAATCACAAAGTCTGCAGGTGCTTCATCTATCAGGTATTGCCAGAACAGGGTGCTGGCAAAAGTGGAAAATTTGCTGGTGAGTTATTTGGTTCGTCAGGCGCGACGCAACATGGCGGTGGACACGCGCTCAGTGCAGGAGTACGCACGTGAGCTATACGCAGCAGTGTCACGTAAGCTGGGAATTGCAGAGCCCAAACCCTTCAATGCTTCCTCTGGTTGGCTGCATAGGTTTAAGAAGAGGAACAAGATCACCAACATCAACATTGGTGGTGAGGAAGCGAGTGCTGACCGTGTGGCGGCTAGAGATTTTCCTCCGTTCTTACGTGAGATTATGGAGGAAGGACAGTACACTGACGACCAGGTGTTTAACATGGACGAATCTGGTCTTTTCTGGAAAAAGTTACCTTCCAAGACCTTCGTTGTCCAGTCTGCCAGCAAGGTAAGGGGTCGGAAGTTGCAGAAGGAACGCATCACCGTCCTGTTTACCACCAATGCCTCCGGTACCTGTAAACCAAAGTTATCGGTGATTCACACAGCCCGCAAGCCGCACGCCTACAAGAATATGGACATGAACAAGCTTAATGTCCACTGGCTAACCGCACGTAAGGCGTGGATGTCCTCTTCTCTGTCCCTCTTCTGGTTTGACAACTGTTTTGTTCCCGACGTGAAGAAATTCTGCGAGCAACAGAATGTTTCATTCAATATTTTGTTGCTCCTTGACAACGCACCTGGACACTCGCCCCTACTTATGGATCGTCACCCCAACGTAAAAGTGGTCTTCCTTCCTCCCAACACTACGTCATTAATCCAGCCCATGGACCAGGAGTTGATCTGCAATGTGAAAGCTGCGTACTCTGCAAAGAAGTTCAAGCTCCTGAACGACTCTACCAACACCAAGGATGAGTTGCGTAAGCTGGGTGACACCGACAGCGAGAGCAAAAGCGACGAGGACAAGGAACAAGAGGTGGTGACTCAAGAACTTCTCGTCAAACAATTTTGGAAGAAGTTTAACGTTAAACAAGCTGTAGACTTCTTGGTGGAGGCATGGGATCTGCTGACTATTGCTACGATTCGTCACGCATGGAGACATGTGTTGCATGGCATACCAGGTGAGAGGAGGAGTGAACCTGTGACTGGTGAGGTTCAGACTGTTGCAGTAGCAGTGGACCTTGCCAGAGAAGCTGCGCTCAATATTACAGCTGAAGGCTTCTCCGAGACCACCAACGAAGACATCCTGGAGGTGATCAGAGATCCTGAAGTGACTGCCGACGAGATGTTGGAAGAAGAACACGCCAATGAAGAGGAGGAAGAAGGTGCGTCATTCTCCGAAGAACCTAGTTTAAGTCATAGTGATATTAAGTGTGCCATAGAGTTTGCAGAGAAAATTAAGTCCGTCCTCTCCCGCGACAATGACGATGACCGCTATGAAGTCTTCCATACCCGGCTGGTGCAGGCTATGGAGCCGTACATCATGGTGTATCATGACAACATAAACACCAGCCGTCAAAAAAGCATAACCGAGTTCTTCGCCCGCAACCCACCACAGCCAGCCCAAGCCAGTGATAGTGACAGTGAAGTTGACTTTGAGGGATTTGTCAGGGAAGCCCTGACAACTGTAAGTGACAGTGATGGTGATTCACCTAGTAATGGTGATTCACCTGAGGGCCAGTAATCTGCCCTCTGCCTCGGAACCAGCCTCCATCCCCGTATGCCGACCCATCTCTTCTACTACCGTAAGTGTTCCACCTAACTTTTAGTTTCTCTAACTAACCTTCATTTTTCCTATGTTAACCTTTATTTTTCCTAACCCAACCTCTTCTATATTACTTGTTTGTTCATACCATCATAAAGTTAAGATAAAATTTTTACTACAACATAGTTATGTGTCGTCAAAAAGTGGAGTTTGGGGGTCGGGCTGGTTTCTATTGGAATTAATCCCATATGTTCTGTTGTTCACTTAACGCGGATTTCACTTAACACGGGACCCTCTGGGTTCAATTGACCGCGTTAAGTGGGGTACAACTGTGTATATATATATATATATATATATATATATATATATATATATATATATATATATATATATATATATATATATATATATATATACATATATATATATGTAACCGGTCGGAATTTTGCTGGACTTTAATTTCTCACTTGACTTGGGGTTTATTAAAATTTAATAGATGGTAAAGGCAGTGGAAGCGCCCCTTTGAGAAAAATCCCGAACCAGCACAAGAACACTTAAATCTACTACACAAAATGAACTGTCCGTGACCCGTGGAAGGATAGCGTCTGTGACTGGGATGAATGAGACACACTGTAAAATTTAGACACTTATATTCCCTCCAACACTACAAACACAATCAAATAATGGTACACCAATATGCGCACCTCTTAACTTAAACTTTAAACACTACTCTGGGGAATAAAAGTTATACATGACATAGAAATTATTAGAAACACAGGCAACAATAAATTTGAAGTATTAAGAAATGTTGCTTGCACATATGAACAGGCCTTAAGGCTTTCCCAAAATAATATCAGTCACTTAGGAAATGGTACTAAAAATAAGAAATTAAATACTCCACAATGAATAGGCCTTAAGGGCTTTCAGCAAGATAATATCAGTCACTGAGGAAATGGTAATAAAATTTAAGGAATTAAATACTCTACAATGAATAGGCCTTAAGGGCACTCAACAAAATTATATCAGTCACTGAGGAAATGGTAATAAAATTTAAGGAATTAAATACTCTACACTGAATAGGCCTTAAGGGCACTCAACAAAATTATAGCACCTCAACAGATGTACACTTCCTAACCTAACCTAACCACTACTCTGGGAACAAGGTTATACCTGAGATCAGAATTATGAAGAACAATTAGAGGCATTAAAAGAATCAAATCACAGTATCACTCTGGTTCCACTTAATGGCACAAACATTCAAAAAAACACTGCTATCAAAATTATTTAAGAAATATTAAACTACACACGTCAAGATAATATCAGTCTGAGGAATGGTGTTAACTACACCCGTAATAAGGAAGGTAAAATGTTCCTCTAGGTATCTCCTAGAGTCCTAGACTCACGGTCTCAGTGTGTGACCATTAATATACTCAGATAGCCTCAGTGTACTCCCAGTGCGTCCATGGGCAGGAAGAGAGTGAGCCAATCAGACCTTGTGCAGTTGAGAGACTTTAGTTTCCCGTTAGCAAAAGGGTTTCACTAGCTGCTCGGGACATGTGGGGTTGTGCACCGGAGTGGTAAGAACTGATCACCCACTGCTGATGCTGGTCCCGTGTCGTGTTAGTTGTCGGGAGCACTCGTTCACTCAAGAGATCCTTTGCTACCCCGCTAAACAGTGACAGGCCTACACTGATCGGTCCAATGGCGACAATCGCCACCCTCAATCATCAACGGCAGTCAATCTCTCGCAGTCAACTCCGGTCAACTCCAATCAACTCCAATCAACTCCAATCAACTCCGGTCAACTCCAATCAACTCCAATCAAGTGGGTTCTGACGGAAACCCTGAAATGAACTCACTGTTAGCTCTAGTTTACTTTATCACTGCCCTATCTAACCCTGTCTGAGATCGAATGAGACTTACTTGTTATACTGCAATAGCGCAGCACAGGTGACTAGGCCACGTGACTATTTCTGTGATGGACGCGCGGAACGTCTTGTCTGTGTGAATGCTCTCCGGGACTGGGGCCTAGCCAGCGTCGCGTCTCCTCAAGGCGTTAGCTTGGGCCTACGTGATATATTTACCGCCTAACTAATAACTCCTTGGGACACCCATAACATTATTCAGACTGCTAAACGATCTATAATAATTTCAAATTCAATAATAGTCCCTTAACTTCATGAATCGCATCATTATTATTTCGGTAAATCACATTTAATATCATATAGGCCTAGTTCCGCAATCTCTCGCTACGAGCAGGCAGCGCTCCCTCCCCTCAGATGACCTTGAACGCTCAGTATCACTCATGGCGGGGCATTTGAAATTACTCTGAAATTTCTGAATATTACAATCGACCCCCCTAAAAAAGACAGCACTGTCCTCATGTGCTGAGAAAACATGCATACGACCCCCCTAAAATTTTGTTCTAAGGACTGCACCTCACCCCTTTTGCTAAATGCAGCATTCCCGTCTTCTCTTCTCTCCTTTTCTCTCCCGCTAACACTCGACCCCCCTAAAAAAGACAGCACTGCCCTCATGTGCTGAGAGAACAACTTAGAACCCACCTTCAACTCTGTACTATTCCACTCGCAGCTAGCAACTCCATTTCTTCCTATTCCAACTCAATCCAACCAGAACATCACGCTCCCCTTTTGCCTGGCCCTTGAACTAAGAGGAACCAGTGTCAAAAAAATACACAGTCCAAAACAAGCATGCTCTCCTTTTGCCTGGCCCTTGAACTAAGAGGAACCAGTGTCAAAAAAATACACAGTCCAAAACAAGCATGCTCTCCTTTTGCCTGGCCCTTGAACTAAGAGGAACCAGTGTCAAAAAAAATACTCAGTCCATCTCCAACATGCTCTCCTTTTGCCTGGCCCTTGAGCTAAGAGGAACCAGTGTCAAAACAATACTCAGTCCAAAACAAACATGCTCTCCTTTTGCCTGGCCCTTGAGCTAAGAGAAACCAGTGTCAAAAAAATACTCAGTCCACGTCTCCGAACCTCATGCCGGCAGACCAACCCTCTGACAATGTACCAGCCCATATTAGTGAGGCCCTGGACATTACAACCGTACTCTCAATCCCGCTCATGACAGCAACTCAATCCCGCTCATGACAGCAGCTCAATCCCGCTCATGACAGCAACCACTACTCAACGCACATCTCTGACCTAACCATCTCTCCAATCCCCTCTGCCCTACTCACAACTCCTCCAACTCACCCCCTACAACCTGCCTTTTCTCATTACCATGCACCCTAAACTGCAATCGGTCGGCTTCGTCTTGTCTCTCAGCTGGAGGGCTCGATCAACCTCTCTGAACTACTTACGTACCCCTATATTTCCCACTTGGACCTCACACTTCCTTGACTGCTGGACGTGTGCCTGACATTCACCCCTTGTTTCCTCCCTGAACCGTTGAATGTGTGCCTGAGACTCCCACTTGAACCTGTTTACCTGTGCATGATAATCCCTCTTTAGGTCTCCGAACTCCTCTCTCAGCTGTACCAAGGTCCCGCGGCCGTCTCTCTTCCTCCTCATACACATCTCTACTGTCAAGCCTAACCAACTCAGTCCGGGCACAAGGATGAGCATCAGTGCGAGTTCAATCCCTACCATTACTAACCAACACATGATAGCGTTCATTATCCCAACCACAGTACTATCAGTCACGACATTAAAAACTACGCTCTGCTACCATTTTGTAACCGGTCGGAATTTGCTGGACTTTAATTTCTCACTTGACTTGGGGTTTATTAAAATTTAATAGATGGTAAAGGCAGTGGAAGCGCCCCTTTGAGAAAAATCCCGAACCAGCACAAGAACACTTAAATCTACTACACAAAATGAACTGTCCGTGACC
This sequence comes from Homarus americanus, assembly GCF_018991925.1. Lineage (NCBI taxonomy): Eukaryota > Metazoa > Arthropoda > Malacostraca > Decapoda > Nephropidae > Homarus > Homarus americanus. Next base: position 12,447 of record NW_024749005.1, read on the forward strand.
CGTGGAAGGATAGCGTCTGTGACTGGGATGAATGAGACACACTGTAAAATTTAGACACTTATATTCCCTCCAACACTACAAACACAATCAAATAATGGTACACCAATATGCGCACCTCTTAACTTAAACTTTAACCACTACTCTGAGGAATAAAAGTTATACATGACATAGAAATTATTAGAAACACAGGCAACAATAAATTTGAAGTATCAAGAAATGTTGCTCGCTCACATGAACAGGCCTTAAGGCTTTCACAAAATAATATCAGTCACTTAGGAAATGGTACTAAAAAATAAGAAATTAAATACTCCACAATGAACAGGCCTTAAGGGTTTTCAACAAAATAATATCAGTCACTGAGGAATGGTAATAAAATATAAGAAATTAAATACTCTACAATGAATAGGCCTTAAGGGCTTTCAACAAAATAATATCAGTCACTGAGGAAATGGTAATAAAATTTAAGAAATTAAATACTCTACAATGAATAGGCCTTAAGGGCACTCAACAAAATTATAGCACCCCAACAGATGTACACTTCCTAACCTAACTTAACCACTACTCTGGGGAACAAGGTTATACCTGAGATCAGAATTATGAAAAAAAATTAGATGCATTAAAGAATCAAATCACAGTATCACTCTGGTTCCACTTAATGGCACAAACATTCAAAAACAATATTATCAAAATTATTTAGAAACTATTAAACTACACACGTCAAGATAATATCAGTCTGAGGAATGGTGTTAACTACACCCGTAATAAGGGAGGGAAAATGTTCCTCTAGGTATCTCCTAGAGACCTAGACTCATGGTCTCAGTGTGTGACCATTAGTTTACTCAGATAGCCTCAGTGTACTCCCAGTGCGTCCATAAAGCGGAAGGGAGTGAGCCAATCAGACCTTGTACAGTTGAGAGAAACTTTAGCTTCCCGTTAGCAGGAGGGTTTCACTAGCTGCTCGGGACATGTGGGGTTGTGCACCGGAGTGGTAAGAACTGATCACCCACTGCTGATGCTGGTCCCGTGTCGTTTTAGTTGTCGGGAGCACTCGTTCACTCAAGAGATCCTTTGCTACCCCGCTAAACAGTAACAGGCCTACACTGATCGGGCCAATGGCGACAATCGTCACCCTCAATCATCAACGGCAGTCTCAAACGGCAGTCAATCTCTCGCAGTCAACTCCGGTCAACTCCAATCAAGTGGGTTCTGACGGAAACCCTGAAATGAACTCACTGTTAGCTCTAGTTTACTTTATCACTGCCCTATCTAACCCTGTCTGAGATCGAATGAGACTTACTTGTTATACTGCAATAGCGCAGCACAGGTGACTAGGCCACGTGACTATTTCTGTGATGGACGCGCGGAACGTCTTGTCTGTGTGAATGCTCTCCGGGACTGGGGCCTAGCCAGCGTCGCGTCTCCTCAAGGCGTTAGCTTAGGTCTACGTGACATATTTTCCGCCTAACTAATAACTCCTTGGGACACCCGTAACATTATTCACACTGCTAAACGATCTATAATAATTTCAAATTCAATAATAGTCCCTTAACTTCATGAATCGCATCATTATTAATTCGGTAAATTACATTTAATATCATATAGGCCTAGTTCCGCAATCTCTCGCTACGAGCAGGCAGCGCTCCCTCCCCTCAGATGACCTTGAACGCTCAGTATCACTCATGGCGGGGCATTTGAAATTACTCTGAAATTTCTGAATATTACATATATATATATATAAGTAAATCACTGTAGGTGCGCGTGATCTAGATATATGCTGATAACCACAAGGAAAGAAGAAAACACGAAGTTCCCAAGCGCTTTCGTGTAATTCACATCTTCAGGGGTGAATACAGACTAAAGAGAAATACAAACCAAGGTGTATATATACAGAGGAGGGTGAGACCAGGTCCACAATGGTCAGGTATTAGGTAATGACCCTACTAATCTTTAAATAGCACACAACGGTTGGTGGTCAGGTCAGATGGTAAGGTGACCCAACCTTCTCACCTGGTTACAAATCTTCTTAATTGCAAAATTGTCCAGCTTGTACATGCCATTACTCAAATTCATGTTGAATGCTTCGGTATGTTTAATAAGACTAGATTCTATGATGTTCCTACTATCAATTGAATTACATGGTAATATTGAGGAGGCATTATCCCAGTCAATGCAATGCTTGTTATCCCTCAAATGAACAAACAGAGCATTGGATTCCTGGCCTGTCCTAACACTGTATTTGTGTTGTTTAATTCTAGTTGCAAGATCTTTACCTGTCTGGCCTAAGTAAAACATATTACATTCCTTGCAAGGAAATTTATAAATGCAACCAATTGTGTTGTTGGTGGAGTTCTTGATTAACATTTGTTTAACAGTGCATGAGTTTTTAAATGCCACATTGACGTTCCAGGTTTTTAGTTGTGAAGGAATGTGTGAGAAATTTTTGTGAAATGGTAATATTAAAATATTCTTATGGTCATGGGCGGGCTCGGGATCAGTTCTATAAAAAGTTTTCTTAGTAATGTTTAGGCATTTGTCTATGAAAGATCTAGGGTATTTAAGGTTTGAGCCAATATTATATATATATTTGTATTCCTCATCAATGAATTCCGGACTGTTTTTACGTGCCTTGAGAATTTGCAGTCCGGAATTCATAGATGAAGAATACAAATATATATATAATATTGGCTCAAACCTTAAATACCCTAAATCTTTCAAAGACAAATGCCTAAACATTACTAAGAAAACTTTTTATAGAACTACCATGTAATTCAATTGATAGTAGAAACATCATAGAATCTAGTTTTGTTAAACATACCGAAGCATTCAACATGAATTTGAGTAATGGCATGTACAAGCTGGACAATTTTGTGTTATGAGTTGGGGATTTAGAATATAGTTAAAAGTCTACCCAGATCCCAACAGGCAACAACAATAAAAAAACAAAGACAATCGGACTATAAAAGGGTAGACAAAGGATGCGAGTTTTTGTTGTGTATAATAAAGTACCATAAATTCCTTAACAAAATATTCAGCTTATAAATTACCCTTAACCAAACTTAACCTAAACATTAACAGTATATACATATTAATAAAACATAAAACAATCGTGAAGCAAGGTGGACGTGGGGGAGGCAATACAAGATTACAAATACTTAAGTGAGGAGCTGAGATGGCTGACGAGTAAGGCTGAGTATTGTAGAAGACGGTAGGTAGTCACTGTGCCGTTGGTTTAGAGGATAGATGATCCTGTGGTCACTTCCCAGAGTGTAGTGCTCTCTCCTCGAATTGGAGCTCACAAAGAAGACTTGGAGGAAGTGACGCAACAACCAGGATATGGAGAAGGGAAACACCGGAGTGGTAACTAAGACGAGTCATACTCGTGTCTCGTCCCTAGATGGCGTTGCTCGTGGTGCTGGGTAGGTAGATCAAGACAATAGAGGGCGTGGTTCGTAGTGCTGGGTGGCGGGGTTCGTAACACACCCCCCCTCCAAAGACCTCCGTAGCGCGGGCGCGAAGGAGGTGATCACCTGGTGCGTCTGGAGAGTAGCTGCTGCATTTCCACTGGAGCTCGGGATAAGGAGTCTGCAATCTTGATAAAATCACGCGGGAAAATGGAAACAACGGAGTACCTTAGCTTTCGTCTTTATTCAAGACATCTTCAGAGGCAAGTGGATTACGATACGATACGATACGAAGTCATTAGTTAAGAGGTGAAAGAAGATTATTAGGAATTGAAGAAAAAGTGGTGAAACTGAAATACAGTAGGAGTAGAAAGAATCTGGGCTCAACCAGATCGCTTCATCTTTCTTATTGGTGTTTTGTCTTTGTTCTGCTCCCTTGGGTCGTCAGACCTTTGTATTAATATTGGTTTATTTATATAATGCTGCTAATTATTATTATTTTTGTTATTGTTGGAGTTAGTGAGCCCGCCCAGGTCCTTGTGTAACTGGGAGGATGAACCATTTTTTTTTTTTTTTTTTTTTTTTTTTGGTGTTAGTTAAGTGTTAGTTGTGTTAGTCTAAAGGTACACTGTATGGAGAGGCCTGCCAGGTTCTTAGTGGAGCTGGTTGGTCACTCTCATCTTTATTCCTCTAGTAATGTTTTATGTAGAAATGTGTATATTGAGGCAGGTGGTGGTTCAATTACTTCTTCCTGGCTGATATAACTGAGAGGGTAATCACATTATTATTATTATTAGTATTATTAATATATATATATATATATATATATTTTTTTTTTTTTTTATTTAGTGAGCCACTTGAGTCCTTGTGTGGAGGGGTAGTCTGACCTTTTTTTTTTTTTTTTTTTTTTACAGTATGTTAGTTCAATGTTGTGTTAAATGTTAGTTGTGTTAGTCTAAAGGTACACTGTATGGAGAGGCCTGCCAGGTTCTTAGTGGAGCTGGTAGGTCACTCATCTTTTATTCTCTCTATTAATGTTTTATGTGTATATTGGGGAAGGAGATGGTTCAATTACTTTCTCCCTGGCTGATTTAAACCAACTGTGTTCTTGGAGTTCTTCGTTGTCTATATTATTTATCCACTTTTGGTAAGTTTCTGTGTTGAGTTCAGTCACTTTGTTCCAAATATTTGCGGCTTTGTTGTGTATTTCTACATTGATTGCTAAGAGGTTTGCTCTCTTGTGTAGCTGTTCATTATTGATGTGGTCTGTACATTTTATGTTATATATAAATCTGAGGGCTATATTTTGTACTGTTTGTAACCTTTTAATGCTCGTTTTACTAAGGGTGTTCAATTGCATGGGTGAGTCGTCCATAATTGTTTTGACAAGGGCTATATAAATCTTTCTTTTGTTATTAATTCTAAGGTTCTTAAAGCGTTTTATTTTTTATATTCTTATTCTTGCCTGTCGTTCTTTATCTTTTAAGTATGTTATATATCCTCTTTTTGTTAGTTTTAGTCCATGCATCCTGCCTTCAGTGTCGTGTGGGTATAGTTCCTGGTCGACTATTACTGGACTTGTTTTGATCTTGGCTATTGGTATTACCTTGAATTTGTTCCTATTTGTCCTGATTTTCCATTTTTTTTCTCAAAATCATTTATATTTTTTATCGCTCTTACCGTGTAGAGTGCCATAAATTGGGTTGATTTTCCTGGGTATGATACTATTTGAGTAATATCATCAGCAAACATTACATATTCGCTAAAGGGGGGTAGGTTGAGGTGTGTCTGAGGTATAAATTGTATATAGTGTTAGAGAAAGGCATCCTCCTTGAGGCACTCCACTCTCAAGATTAAACATAGTTCCCATAAAGTTTCCAATTTGAATTTGTGCTCTCCTATCATCTAAATAGTTACACAATATTCTTAGCAAGTATTCGTTAAGTCCCAGTTTTAATATTTTATATTTCAAGCCTAAATGCCAAACTTTATCAAAAGCCTTAGAAACATCCCTTAAAATTATATTGATCTGGTTACCCTTGCTTTTTTCTATTGCAATTATTTCCGTTATTGTAGCTATTGCAGTTAGGGTATTTCTATTGGGCATAAATCCATGTTGTCTGTTGTTAGTTTTCCCATGTTGTGTTAAAAAGGCTATAAGTCTTGAATTTAATATTTTTCCAATAGTTTCCCGGTAATTTCTAATAAAGATATTGGCCTGTAGTTTAATATTTCCTTATTGTCTCTTACTCCTCTTTAGGAATAAATATCATTTATATAATTTTAGTTTATTCAAAAGTAAACTAAAGCACACAATGCAAATAAATGTTTAATAGTGTATTTAAAATGTTTTCAGGTAGATTCATGATCATATTCTTTGTATACTTCCAGAGCCTAGGGTTTTTTCCTTAAATTCTCCCCGTGACAGTGCATTATTCTATGCATATTATATTTGATTATTAGGTAATAAGTTATAGTCTATATATTGCCTTGGGGTGATTCTATGTATTTGTCTTCCCATTTCTTCTTCTATCCTTTCTTCGTGTTCACTATCAAAATCTTCATTTTCCTCATCTGATATTTTAAAAACTTTTACCCATTCCCTTTTGAATGCTGACTCTTGTTCATTTTCCTCGTGTAATTTTGTTCCATTTTGGTCTTTAATGTATGGTGTTTTTTGCTTGTTGTGCCCCATCATCTTGTTTATGGAAGTCCAAAATGTTTTTGTGTCTTTAGTCATGTCAGCCGCCATTATAATATCATTCCATTTTTTTATTGTTTGCTTCCTTACATGCGTCTCTAATTTTATCTGTAGTGCTATCTGTGTCGTATATAGCCATCTGTTACTGCCGTGTCTTTCCATATACCTGTTTATTTCATTGTAATAGGTCTGGATTAATTTAACTTCTTCTGGTAGTCTGTTGTTGGGTAATGTTCTAAAGTGTGAAGTAGGAGTGTGTTTGGTTATAGATGTTTTTATTGCTGAGTGCAGTCTGTCCATTTCTGAGTCTATATCTTCTGTTGTTTTCCCTTGCAGGTTAATCGAGTGGTGATTACTTAAGTCGTCTTTGAAGCTGTCCCAGTCTGTTTTACTCATTTTCAGTCTCTTTTTTTATTGGTATCTGTATGGGGCTTGTTGACAGTGTTAGTATAATTGGCAGATGGTCACTGCCTGTAAGAGGTCCCTGTATTATATGGTAATTGAAAAAGGCTTTGTTGTTGGTAAAAATTTTGTCTGGTGTCGATTGTGTATTGTGATTTCTCCAGGTTTGAAAGTTAGGACCCAGATGATTGATTTTCCCTAAATTTAT
>NW_024749006.1:0-10092 GCF_018991925.1 Homarus americanus
ATACCTCCTAGGATCTATTATAATCCAGGCTTGCTTGGGGTCCTGAAGCAGTATTTTATAAAAGAGGCCTGGGAAGCCACGCCTCTGGGGAGAGAGGAACTGAGGGCGCCACACGCTTGCTGAGGGCCTCATGGGGCACTGATTCTAGGAACGTATCTGGGCCTGGTCCTGGAAAGCCCTGAGGTCAGCGCTGTCCCTGTGGGGCCCTCAGGTCATCGGCGCCCCTGCTTGGGGTTGCCCCCGTGTCTGGGGTCCTAGGGCGTTGCAGTCTGAGGCATGGAACTCGGCTGTTCTGGAGAGCCGGGCCTGAGAAAGCCTGGGATTGCCGTTGTCCCTAGAGCACCGTGTTGGATCCAGCGCCTGGTGGATCTGCGCCCTGACCCAGGTCCCATGGGGCACTTCAGTGGGCGATTACAGGGGGTGCCTCCGTGCCTGGCCTGGCTAAGTTACCCTCAAGTGATAACTGTCGTCCCAGGTCCTTCAGGGATGGAAGCGCCTTCAGGGGTGTTCCTAGGGACGGCGACGTGCAGGGCTCTACCATGGTGGCCTTCAGGGCCCTTCAGAGTGGTGTCTCCAGGGTGCCTCTTTGAGCCTCTTGCATGGACCTGCCAGGAGTTGGAGCGCTATGGGTCTCAGGGCCTGCTGTCTTTCCTACTAGTGACGGTGGGTTCCTTTCCAGGGGCAGCAGGGTCTCTGCCAGGGCAACCCCAGGGGGCCCCTTCATGCGGCGCTCCTTAAAAACTTCATAGTTTTGTACATTTGCATTAGTCAGTAATCCCTTGCATAACTGTGATTGGTGGAATGAGATGTAACGTCATCAACATACAACCAATGGGAGAATAGGGCAATCAGTCAGCAAGCTGTTGGATATTCTCGTTTCTTCAAGTCTGGGAGATATAGTAAAATAAATACGCCCATCGCATTTTCAGTATTATCGCAACCTGAACAATGAAGGAGATAAATATCAACAGCAAAACATGAGTTTGGGGTGTTTGCTAATTGATGCTGTTTCCTTTTGGCTGTAATTGATGGCGTTTCTATTCACAATCACAGTTAAGTAAGTGCTGGAAGAATACGTATATATCACCTATCATTGTTTTGGGGCGCCGCCTCCCTAGGAGGATCTATTATAATCCACAGGCTGGCAGGGTCCCTGGGCAGTGGCCCCATAAGAGGCCTGGGAAGTCACCGCCTCTGGAAGGGTGAAGACGCACACGCTGGCAGGGCCTCCTGGAGCTCCACGGTCCCTAGGAACGTATCTGGGCGCGGTCCTAAACCCTGGGGTCAGCGCTGTCCCTGTGGGGCCTCGGTCGCCAGCGCCCCTAGGGGCCCATGGGGCGCCCGTGTCTGAGGGTCCCTAGGGCGTTTTCGTCCTAGGGAGAACATGAAACTCGGCTGTTCTGGAGAGCCCTGAAGCCTCTGGGATTGCCGTTGTCCCTAAGAGCGCCGTGTTGGATCCAGCGCCTTGTTGATTCCGTCCCATGGGGCACCGCCGACCGATAGGGAAGGGGCCCTGGGGTGCCTCCGTTGGCACTGGCTAAGTTACCCTCAGGTGATAACACTCGATCCCAGGTCCTACAGGATGGGGGCCTAGAGGAATTGTTCCTAGGGACGGCGACGTGCCCAAGGGCTCTCTCACCATGGCGTGGCCCTTGAGGCCCTTCAAGTAGTGTCTCCCCAGGGGTACCTCTTTGGGGCGACACTGCCCACATAAGTTCTGCCAGGGAGTTGTGCGCCTGGGCCCTCCTAGGCCCTTGGCGCTGCTGTGCCCTGCTAGTGTCATGGGGTTCCTTTCCAGGGGCAGTAGGGTCTCTGCCAGGGGCGACGGCGCCCCCAGGGCCCCTTCCACATGGCATCGCCAAAAACTTCATGTTTTGTCGTACATTTGCATTCGTCCAGTAATCCCTTATAACTGTGATTGGTGGACAGATGTAACGTCATCAACTTGCAATAATGAAGATAAGAGCATCAGTCAGCACAACACCCATTATGCTTTGCTGTTGGATATTTATTCTCGTTTACTATTTAAATTCTGGGAGATATGACGTAAAATAATACGCCCATCGCATTTTCAGTATTATCCTAACCTGAACGTAAAAGAATAAATATCCAACAGCAAAACGTAAGTTGGGGTGTTGTGCTTGATGTTCAACTTTTCCTTCTACTTAATTTATTGATTCTTCTTATTCACCAATCACAGTTATATGAGATTGGAAGAATGCATTATACGACACACTATCCATTGTTTTGGGGCGCCGCCTCCTAGGAGATCTTTTATAATCCACAGGCCTTGGGGTCCTGGAAGCAGTGTAAAGAGGCCTGGGGAGGCCACCCTCTCTGGAAGGGCCCAGGCGCCACACCGCTGGGGGCCTCTAGGGCCTGGGTCCCTAGGAGCGCCTCTGGGCGCCGGTCCTGGAAACCCTGGGGTCAGCGCTGTCCCTGTGAGGGCCCTCGGTCGCCAGCGCCCCTACTTGGGGCCCATGGGGGCGCCGCGTTTTGTGAGGTCCCTAGGGCGTTACCCGTCCCTGAGAGGCCCATGATTTCGGCTGTCTGGAGAGGCCTGGTGCCGCTTCCCTAGAAGCCCTCTGGATTGCTGTTGTCTCTGAAGGCCTTGTTGGGTCAGCGCTGGTGGATCTAGGCGCTAAACAGGTCCCATGGGGCACCGCCGACAAATGAGAGGGCCCCAGGGGTGCCTCCGTGCCTGGCCTGGCAAGTTACCCTCAGAGTGATAACGTCGATCCAGGGTCCCTTCAGGGATGGGGAGCCTTCGGCTTTCCTAGGGACGGCGACGTGCAGGGGCTCTACCATGTGGTGGCCTTAGGGGCCCTTCAAAATGGTGTCTCCCCAAGGGTACCTCTTTGGGGCGACACCCCTCAAGACCCTGCCAGGAGTTGGGCGCCCTATGGGCCTCCTAGGATCCCCTTGGCGCTGCTGTGCCCTGCTAGTGGCAGTGGGTTCCTTCCAGGGAGCAGGTCTCTGCCAGGGGCACGCAACCCCAGGGGCCCTCCCACATGCGGCATCGCCCCAAAACTTCATAGTTTTGTGTGCATTTTGCATTAGTCCAGTAATCCCTTACTTAACTATGATTGGTGGAGTAAGATGTAACATCATCATATCAGCCAATAGGAGATAGAGCAATCAGTCAGCACAACACCCCAACTTATGCATATGGTGAATATTTATTCTCGTTTCACTATTTAAATTCTTGGAGATATGACGTAAAATAAATACACATCCATCGCATTTTTCATTATCATATAGCCTGAACAATGAAAAGAATAATATCCAACAGCAAAGACATAAGTTGGGGTGTTGTATCAATTGATTAGCACTTTTTTTTTGGCTGTAATTGATGGTGTTTCCTCTTATTCACCAATCACAGTTAAGTAAAGATTACTGAAGATGCATTATGTCAACACCACTATCCATTGTTTTGGGGCACCGCCTCTCCTAGAGGATCTACTATAATCCAGGCCTTGGCAGGGTCCCTGAGCAGTGGCCCCCATAAAGGCCTGGGAGGCCACCGCCTCTGGAAGGGCCCCGAAGCGCCACACCGCTGGCAGGGCCTCTCTACGGCCCCAGGGCGTCCATCAGGCTTCCCGGATCCCTGGAAAACCCTGGTCAGCGTTGTCCCTGTGGGGGCCCCTCGGATCGCTAGCTCCTACAGGGCCTGAGCGCCTGTTTGTGAGGGTCCCTAGGGGCGTGCGGCCCTGGAAACTCGGCTGTTTTGAGAGCCGGGGCTTCCTCTAGGTTGCTGTCCTAGGGCCCGTGTTGGATCCAGCGCCCCTGGTGAATCTGGCGTTTTCCTGGTCCATGAGAGCCGCCGACCCATAGGGAAGGGCCCTGGGGTGCCTCCGGCCTGGCCTGGCTAAGTTACCTCAGAGTGATAACGTCGATCCAGGGTCCCTACAGGGATGGAAGCGCTTTGGGGTGTTCCTAGGGACGACGACGTCATCAGGGCTCTACCATAGCGGTGGCCTTTAGGCATTCAAGGTGGTGTCTCCCCAGTGTACCCTCTTGGGCTGACACTGCCCACATGGACTCTGCCAGGAGTTGGGCGCCCTAGGCCTCCTAGGACCCTGACTGCTATTGGCCCTGCTAGTGGCAGTGGGTTCCTTCCAGGGCGGCAGGGTCTGCCAGGGCGACTGTAGAGCTCTAGGGCCTTCCACATGCAACCGCCCCAAAAATTTCATAGTTTTGTCGTACATTTTGCATTCGTCCAGTAATCCCTTTTAACTGATGATGAACAAGATGTAACGTCATCAACATCCACAATTAGGAGAATAGAGCAATCAGTCAACACCCTTTAACATATGCTTTGCTTTGATATTTATTCTCGTTTCACTATTTAAATTCTGGGAGATATGACGTAAAATAAATACATATCGCATTTTCAGTATTATCGCAACCTGAACAATAAAAGGAGATAAATATCCAACAGCAAAACTATAAGTTGGGGTGTTGTGCTAATTGATTGCTTTGTTTTTCCTTTTTGGCTGTAATTTGATGATGTTCCTCTTATTCCACCAATCACAGTTAAGTAAGAGATTACTGGAAGAATGCATTATATACGACACCACTATCCATTGTTTTGGGGCGCCGCCTCCTCTAGGAGGAGATCTTTTATAATCCACAGGCCTTGGGGTCCTGAGCAGTGGCCCCCCCATAAAGAGGGCCTGGGGAGTCCACTGCCTCTGGAAGGCCCCGAAGGCGCCACACCGCTGGCAGGGCCTCCTGGGAGCACCACACGGTCCCTAGGGAACGTATCTGGAGGCGCCCGGTCCTGGAAAACCCCTGGGGTCAGCTGCTGTCCTTGTAGGGGCCCCTCGGATCGTTGGCGCCCTAGCAGGGCCCATGGGGCGGCCGTGTTTGTGAGGGTCCCTGGGCGTGCCGTCCCTGAGAGGCCCATGGAAACTCGGCTGTTTCTGGAGGGAGCCCCCTTGAGAACGCCGCCTCTGGAGAAAAGCCTCTAGGATTGCCGTTGTCCCTAAGAGCGCCTGTTGGATCCAGCGCCCCTGATCTAGGCGCCTGACAGGTCCCGTGGGGCACTGCCGACCGAGGGCCCCTGAGTGCCTCCGTGCCTGGCCTGGGCTGGCTACCCCAGAGGATAACGTCGATCCCAGGGTCCTTACAGGATGGAAGCGCTTCAGGGGTGTTCCTAGGACGCGATTTTGTGGGGCTCTACCATATGGTGGCGCCTTCAGGGGCCCTTCCAGAGGCGGTGTTTACCCCAGGGCCCTCTGTAAGGCACCACTGCCCCCAAGGACCCTGCCAGGGGCTGTGGCGCCCCCATGGGCCCTCCTAGGGCCCGCGGCACTGCTATGGTCCCTCCTAGTCGCAGTGGGTGCCTTTCCAGGTGTGGCAGGGTCTCTGCCAGGGGCGACGGCGCCCCCAGGGGCCCTTCCACATGCGGCATCGCCCCCAAAAATTCATAGTTTTGTCATACATTTTGCTTTCGTCCAGTAATCCCTTACTTAACTGTGATTGGTGGAATAAGAGGTAACGTCATCAAATTACAGCCAATAGGAGAACAGAGCAATCAGTCAGCTCAACACCCAAAATTATGCTTTGCTGTTGGATATTTACTCTCGTTTCACTATTTAAATTCTGGGAGATATGACGTTAAATAAATACACCGCCCATCGCATTTTCGGTATTATCCCAACCTGAACAATGAAAAGGAGAACAAATATCCAGCACCAAAACATAAGTTGGGGTGTTGTGCTAATTGATTACTCTGTTTTCCTCTTGGCTGTAATTTGATGACGTTACCTCTTGTTCCACCAATCACAGTTAAGTAAGAGATTACTGGAAGAATGCAATGTCTATGACACCACTATCCATTGTTTTGGGGCGCCGCCTCCCCTAGGAGGACCTATTGTGAGCCACAGGTCTTGGCAGAGTCCCTGGGAGCAGTGGCGCCCCATAAAGAGGCCTGAGGGAAGCCACCGCCTCTGGAAGGGCTCCTGAAGACGCCACACCGCTGGCAGGGCCTCCTGGAGGGCTCTGGGAGGACCACGGTCCCTAGGAACGTACCTAGAGGCGCCCCGTCCCTGGAAAAACCCCTGGGGTCACCGCTGTCCTTGTGAGGGCCCCTTGGGTCGCCATCGTCCCTAGCAGGGCCCATGGGGGCGCCGCCGTGTCTGTGAGGGTCCCTAGGAGCACTTTTGTCCCTGAGAGGCCCATGGAAACTCGGCTGTTTCTGGAGGAGCCCCTGAGAATGCCGCCTTCCCTGAGAAAGCCCCTAGGATTGCCGTTGTCATTAAGAGCGCCCCTGGTGGATCCAGTGCCCCTGACAGGTCCCCTGGGGGCACCGCCGACCCTGAGAGGGCCCTGGGGGCGCCTCCGTGCCTGGCATGGCCAAGTCACCCTCACAGGGATAACGTCGATCCCAGGGACCCTTACAGGGACGGAAGCGCCTTCAGGGGTGTTCCTAGGGACGGCGATGTCCACAGGGGCTCTACCACAGCGGTGGCACCTTCATGGGCCCTTCAGAGGTGGTGTCTCCCCCCAGGGTACCTCTTTGGGGCGTCACTGCCCCAAAGGACTCTGCCAGGGGCTGTGGCGCCCCCATGGGCCCTCCTAGGGCCTGCGGCGCTGCTATGGGCCCTCCTAGTCACAGTGGGTGCCTTTCCAGGTGCGGCAGGGTCTCTGCCAGGGGCGACGGCGCCCCCAGGGGCCCTTCCACATGCGGCATCGCCCCAAAAACTTCATAGTTTTGTCATACATTTTGCCTTCGTCCAGTAATCCCTTACTTAACTATGATTGGTGGAATAAGAGGTAACGTCATCAAATTACAGCCAATAGGAGAACAGAGCAATCATTCAGCACAACACCCAAACTTATGCTTTGCTATTGGATATTTATTCTCGTTTCACTATTTAAATTCTGGGAGATATGACGTTAAATAAATACACCGTCCATCGCATCTTCGGTATTATCGCAACCTGAACAATGAAAAGGAGAACAAATATCCAACAGCAAAACATAAGTTGGGGTGTTGTGCTAATTGATTGCTCTGTTTTCCTCTTGGCTGTAATTTGATGATGTTACCTCTTGTTCCACCAATCACAGTTAAGTAAGAGATTACTGGAAGAATGCAATGTCTATGACACCACTATCCATTGTTTTGGGGCGCCGCCTCCCCTAGGAGGACGTATTGTGAGCCACAGGTCTTGGCAAAGTCCCTGGGAGCAGTGGCGCCCCATAAAGAGGCCTGAGGGAAGCCACCGCCTCTGGAAGGGCTCCTGAAGACGCCACACCGCTGGCAAGGCCTCCTGGAGGGCCTCTGGGAGGACCACGGTCCCTAGGAACGTACCTAGAGGCGCCCCCGTCCCTGGAAAAAACCCTGGGGTCACCGCTGTCCTTGTGAGGGCCCCTTGGGTCGCCAACGTCCCTAGCAGGGCCCATGGGGGCGCCGCCGTGTCTGTGAGGGTCCCTAGGAGCACTTTTGTCCCTGAGAGGCCCATGGAAACTCAGCTGTTTCTGGAGGAGCCCCTGAGAATGCCGCCTTCCCTGAGATAGCCCCTAGGATTGCCGTTGTCATTAAGAGCGCCCCTGGTGGATCCAGCGGCCCTGACACGTCCCCTGGGGGCACCGCCGACCCTGAGAGGGCCCTGGGGGCGCCTCCGTGCCTGGCATGGCCAAGTCACCCTCACAGGGATAACGTCGATCCCAGGGACCCTTACAGGGACGGAAGCGCCTTCAGGGGTGTTCCCAGGGACGGCGATGTCCACGGGGGCTCTACCACAGCGGTGGCACCTTCATGGGCCCTTCAGAGGTGGTGTCTCCCCCAGGGTACCTCTTTGGGGCATCACTGCCCACAAGGACCCTGCCAGGGGCTGTGGTGCCCCTATGGGCCCTTCTTGTGCCGATGGAGCTGCTATGGGCCCTGCTAGTGGTAGTGGGTGCCTTTCTAGGGGCGGCAGGGTCTATGCCAGGGGTGATGGCGCCCCCAGGAGCCCTTCCACATGCGGCATCGCCCTATAAACTTCATAGTTTTGTCGTACATTTTGCATTTGTCCAGTAATCCCTTACTTAACTGTGATTGGTGGAGCAAGATGAAACGTCATCAAATTACAGCCAATAGGAAAACAGAGCAATCAGTCAGCACAACACCCCAACTTATGCTTTGCTGTTGGATATTTATTCTCGTTTCACTATATAAATTCTGGGAGATATGACGTTAAATAAATACACTGCCCATCGCATTTTCAGTATTATCGCAACCGGAACAATGAAAAGGAGAATAAATATCCAACAGCAAAACATAAGTTAATGCAAAGCACTGATTGCTCTGTTTTCTTATTACAATTTGATGACGCATTCTTATATCACCAATCACAGTTACGCAGACACTGAAGAATGCAATAGCATGACACCACCTCCCCCCTAGGAGGACCCATTAGAGCCAGGCTCCAAGAGGGTTCCGGGACAGCTGGTGTCTTGAGCAAAGAGGCCTGGGGAGCCACTGCCTCTGGAAGGCCCCTGAAGGCACCACCGCCGCCGCTGGCAGGCCCCGGGGAGCACCACGGTCCCTAGGAACGGACCTGGAGGCGCCCCCGTCCCTGGAAAGGACCCCTGGGATAACGGCAGTCTCTGTGGGGGCCCCTAGGGTTGCCAGCGTCCGTAGCAGGGCCCATGGGGAGCCGACGTGTCTGTGAGGGTCCGTAGGAGCGTTGCTGTCCCTGTGAGGGTCCCTAGGAGCGTTGCTGTCCATGTGAGGGTCCCTAGGAGCGTTGCTGTCCTTGTCAGGGTCCCTAGGAGCGTTGCCGTCCCTGAGAGGCCCATGGAAGCTCGGTTGTTCCTGGAGGAGCTTCCGAGGACGCCGTCCTCCCTGAGAAGGCCCCTAGGATTGCCAGTCCCTTGGCAGCGCCCCTGGTATCTTACTACCGACAGGTCCCTCAGTATCGCTGATCCTGGAGAGGGGCCCCAGGCGCCTCCATGCCTGGTGGCGGCCAAATGACCCTCATAGGGATATGCGGTGACCTGCTACCCACAGGGACGGGGCACCCCAGGGGTGGCCCCCAGGACGGCGACGCCCGTGGGGCCCCACACAGCGGTGGCGCCTTCAGGGGCCCTTCCAGGCGGTGTATCCCAGGGTCCTTCTTCTGTAAGGCACCATCGCCCCCATGATCCTGCCAGGGCTGTGGCGCCCGGCACTCCTAGGCCCTGGGCGGTACTGCTAAGGGCCCTCCTAGTCGCAGTGGGTGCTTTCCAGGTGTGGCAGGATTCTGCCAGGGGCGACGGCAGCCCCAGGCCCTTCCACATGCGCATCGCCCCAAAAATCTGTTAGTTTTGTCATACATTTTGCTTTCGTCCAGTAACTTTCTACTTAACTGTGTGATTGGTGGAAACAAGAGGTAACGTCATCAAATTAAAAGTCAATAGGAGAACAGAGCAATCAGTCAGCCTGGCCTGATTCCAAACTGCGCTGCCGTTGGATATTTATTCTCGTTTCACTATTTAAATTCTGGGAGATATGTTAAATAAACATACACCGCCCATCGCATTTTCGGTATTATCGTAACCTTAAATGAAAAGGAGAACAAATGTCCAGCAGCAAAACATAAGTTAGAGATGCATTGATTGCTCTGTTTTTCTCTTGGCTGTAATTTGATGATGTTACTCTGTTTCACAATACAGTTAAGTAGAGATTACTGGAAGAATGCTGTCTGTGGCACATTATCATTTGTTTTGGGCGCTGCCTCCCTAGGAGGGGTATTGTGAGCTACAGGTCTTGGGGGGTCCTGGGGCAGTGGCGGCCCATAAAGAAGGCCTGAGAAGCCGCCTCTGGAAGGGCTCCTGAAGACCTTCACACGCTGGCAGGGCCTCCTGGAGGGCCTCTAGGAGGACCACGGTCCCTAGAACTTGCCTAGAGGCGCCCCCGTCCTGGAAAAGCCCTGGGTCACACAGCTGTCCTTGTGAGGGGCCTTGGTCGCCATCGTCCTACTTGGGGCCCATGAGGCCTGCAGTGTCTGTGAGGTCCCTAGAGCACTTTGTCCTGAGAGGCCCATGGAAGCGGCTGTTTCGTTGGAGCCCTGAGAATGCCGCCTTCCTGAAAGCCCCTAGGATTGCCGTTGTTATTAAGAA
>NW_024749007.1:0-19794 GCF_018991925.1 Homarus americanus
GATCAGGGTCCTTTGTTTTACTCGATCAGGGGACTTTGTTATACTCGATCAGGGGACTTTGTTATAGTTGATCAGGGCAAATTAGTGGAGTTTGTTATACTCGATGAGGGACTTCAAAATACTCGATCAGGGGACATTGCTATACTCGATGAGGGGACTTTGTTATACTCGATCAGGGGAATTTGTTATACTCGATCAGGGGCCTTTGTTATACTCGATAAGGGGCCTTTGTTATACTCGATGAGGGGATTTTGTTATACTCGATGAGGGGGCTTTGTTATATTCGATCACGGGACTTTGTTATACACAATCAGGGGACTTTGTTATACTCGATCAGGGGCCTTTGTTATACTCGATGAGGGGGCTTTGTTATACTCTATCAGGGGACTTTGTTATACTCGATGAGGGGCCTTTGTTATACTCGATCCGAGGACTTTGTTATACTCAATCTGGGGACTTTGTTATACTCGATCAGGGGCCTTTGTTATATTCGATACTGAGGCCTTTGTTATACTCGATCAGGCGACTTTGTTATACGATCGGGGGTCATTGTTGCCTTGGCCAATCGATCAGGGGGGCTTTGTTTTACTCGATCGGGGGCCATTGTTATACTCGATAAGGGCCATTGTTATATACTCGATGAATTGCTTTGTTAGCACTCGATAAGGGCCTTTATTTACTCTCGATTAGGGGACTTTGTTATTCTCGATTAGAATTTGTTATACTTGATCAGGGACTTTGTTATATACTCGATCGAGGGGACTTTGCTATACTCGATCAGGGCGCTTTGTTATACTCGATAAGAGGCATTTGTTATACTCGATGAGGACTTTGTTATTTCTCGATTAGAAATTTGTTATACTTGATCAGGGACTTTTGTTATACTCGATCAGGGGACTTTGCTATACTCGATCAGAGGCTTTGTTATACTCGATAAGGAGACGCTGTTATACTTTTCGATGAGGGGACTTTATTTATTCTCGATTTGAAATTTGTTATACACGATGAGGGGGCTTTGTTATACTCTATCAGGGGACTTTGTTATACTCGATCAGGGATCTTTGTTATACTCGTTCAGGGGGCTTTGTTATACGCGATCAGGGGACTTCCTTACACTCGATCAGGGGAATTTGTTATTTTCGATCAAGGGGCTTTGTTATACTCGATTAGGGGACTTTGTTATACTCGATCAGGGGACTTTGTTATACCCGATCAGTGGACTTTGTTTTACTCGATCAAGGGGCTTTGTTATACTCGATTAAGGGACTTTGTTATAGTTGATGAGGGCAGATCAGTGGAGTTTGTTATACTCGATCAGGGGACTTTAATATACTCGATCAGGGGACTTTGCTATACTCGATGAGGGGCCTATGTTATACTCGATCAGGGGACTTTGTTATACACAATCAGGGGACTTTGTTTTACTCGATCAGGGGCTTTTGTTATACTCGATCAGGGGACGTTGTTATACACAAACAGGGGACTTTGTTATACTCGATCAGGGGCCTTTGTTATACTCGATCGAGGGACTTTGTTATACTCAATCTGGGGACTTTGTTATACTCGAACAGGGGCCTTTGTTATATTCGATCGGGACTTTGATATACTCGATCAGGGGACTTTGTTATACTCGATTAGGGGCCTTTGTTATATTCGATGAGGAGCCTTTGTTATACTCGATTAGGCGACTTTGTTATACTCGATCAGGGGTCATTGTTATACTCGATTAGGCGACTTTGTTATACTCGATAAGGGGACTTTGTTATACTCGATGAGGGGCTTTGTTATACTTGATCAGGGGACTTTGTTATACTCGATCAGGGGACTTTGTTATGCTCGATGAAGGGTCTTTGTTATACTGGATCAGTGGACTTTGTTATACTCTATCAGGGGACTTTGTTATACTTGATGAGGGGCCTTTGTTTTACTCTATCAGAGGACTTTGTTATACTGGATTTGGGGACTTTGTTATACTCGATCAGTTTTCTTTGTTATTCTCGATGAGGGGACTTTGTTATACTCGACCAGGGGCCTTTGTTTTACTCGATCAAAGGCCTTTGTTATACTCGATAAGGGGCAGTTGTTATACTGGATTAGGGGACTTTGTTATACTCGATCAGGGGACTTTGTTATACCTGATCAGGGCCCTTTGTTATACTCGATGAGGGGACTTTCTTATACTCGATCAGGGAGCTTTGTTATACTTGATCAGGGGAGTTTGTTATACTAGATGAGTGGACTTTGTTATACTCGATTAGGGGAATTTAATATACTCGATCAGGGGACTTTGCCTTACTCGATCAGGGAACTTTGTTATCCTCTATCAGGGGGCTTTGTTATACTCGTTCAGGTGACTTTGTTATACTCGATAAGGGGACTTTTTATACTCGATCAGGGGACTTTGCTATACTCGATCAGGGGAATTTGCTATACTCGATCAGGGGGCTTTGTTATACTCGATAAGGGGCCTTTGTTATACTCGATGAGGGGACTTTGTTATTCTCACTTAGGGGAATTTGTTATACTTGATCAGGGGACTGTTATACTCGATCAGGGGATTTTGCTATACTCGAATAGGGGCTTTGTTATTCTTGATGAGGGGACTTTGTTATACTCGATCAGGGGCCGTTGTTGTACTCGATGAGGGGCCTTTGTTCTACTCGATCAGGGGCCTTTGTTGTACTCGATCACGGGACTTTGTTTTACTCGATCAGGGGCCTTTATTACACTCGATCAGGAAACTTTGTTATACTCGATAAGGGGCCTTTGTTATACTCGATCAGGGATCTTTGTTATACTCGTTCAGGGGGCTTTCTTATACTCGGTCATGTGACTTTGTTATACTCGATGAGGGGGCTGTGTTATACTCTATCAGGGGACTTTGCTATACTCGATCAGGGAAGTTTGTTATACTCGATAAGGGGCCTTTGTTATAATCGATGAGGGGAATTTGTTATACTCGATCAGGGGACTTTGTTTTACTCGATCAGGGGACCTTGTTATACTCGATCAGGGGACTTTGTTATAGTTGATCGGGGCAGATCAGTGGACTTTGTTATACTCGATGAGGGACTTTAATATACTCGATCAGGGGACATTGCTATACCCGATGAGGGGACTTTGTATATACTCGATCAGGGGATTTTGTTATACTCGATCAGGGGCCTTTGTTATACTCGATCAGGGGACTTTGTTATACTCGCTAAGGGGACTTTAATATACTCGATCACGGGACTTTGTTATACTCGTTCAGGGGAATTTGTTATCTTCGATCAGGGATCTTTGTTATACTCGTTCCGGGGGCTTTGTTATATTCGATCAGGGGACTTTGTTATACCCGATCAGGAGACTTTCTCATTCTCAATCAGAGGACTTTGTTATACTCGATGAGTGGATTTTGTTATACTCGATCAGGGGCCTTTGTTATACTCGATCAGGGGAATTTGCTATACCCGATCAGGGGACTTTGTTATACTCGATCAGGGGACTTGAATATACTCGATCAGGGGACTTTGCCTTACTCGATCAGGGAACTTTGTTATCCTCTATCAGGAGACTTTGTTATACTCGATCAGGCATCTTTGTTATACTCGTTCAGGGGGCTTTGTTATACTCGTTCAGGTGACTTTGTTATACTCGATAAGGGGACTTTGTTATACTCGATGAGGGGACTTTTTATACTCGATCAGGGGACTTTGCTATACTCGATCAGGGAAGTTTGTTATACTCGATAAGGGGACTTTGTTATACTCGATGAGGGGACTTTGTTTTACTCTATCAGGGGACTTTGTTATACTCGATCAGGGGACTTTGTTATAGTTGATCAGGGCAGATCAGTGGACTTTGTTATACACAATGAGGGACTTTAATATACTCGATCAGGGGACATTGCTATACTCGATGAGGGAATTTGTATATACTCGATCAGGGGATTTTGTTATACTCGATTAGGGGCCTTTGTTATACTCGATCAGGGGACTCTGTTATACTCGATCAGGGGTCTTTGTTATACTCGATGAGGGGACTTTGTTATACTCTATCAGGGGACTTTTTTATACTCGATAAGGGGACTATAATATACTCGATCACGGGATTTTGTTATACTCGTTCAGGGGAATTTGTTATCTTCGATCAGGGATCTTTGTTATACTCGTTCCGGGGGCTTTGTTATACTCGATCAGGGGACTTTCTTATACGCGATCAGGAGACTTTCTTATTCTCAATCAGAGGACTTTGTTAAACTCGATGAGTGGACTTTGTTATACTCGATCAAATTCGATCTGATTTATCAGGGACTTTGTTACTTAATCGGTTTATGCCTTCAGGATTTGTTATCTTTATTCTAGGGCTTTATTGAAATTATTTATCCTCGATGAGGGGACTTTGTTATACTCGATGAGGGGACTTTGTTATACTCGATCAGGGGACTTTGTTATACTCGATCAGGGATATTTGTTCTACTCTATCAGGGGACTTTGTTATACTCGATCACGGATCTTTGTTATACTCGTTCAAGGGGTTGTTAAACTCGTTCAGGTGACTTTGTTATACTCGATCAGGGGACTTTATTATACTCGATCAGGGGGCTTTGTTATACTCGATGAGGGGACTTTTTTATACTCGATGAGGGGACTTTAATATACTCGATGAGGGGGCTTTGTTATACTCGATGAGGGGACTTTGTTATACTCGATCAGGGGACTCTGTCTATACTCGATGAGGGGGCTTTGTTATACTTGATAAGGGGCCTTTGTTATACTCGATGAGGGGACTTTGTTTTACTCGATCAGAGGACTTTGTTATGCTCGATCAGGGGACTTTGTTATAGTTGATCAGGGCAGATTAGTGGAGTTTGTTATACTCGATGAGGGACTTTAAAATACTCTGATCAGGGACATTTACTATACTCGATGAGGACTTTGTTATACTCGATCAGAATTTGTTATACTCGATCAGGGTGCTTTGTTATATCGATAGAGACGCTGTTATACTCGATCAGGACTTTGTTATACTCAATGAGGGGGCTTTGTTATACTCGATCAGGGACTTTGTTATACACAATCAGGGGACTTTATTTATACTCGATCAGGGCCTCTTCATATACTCGATGAGGGGGCTTTGTTATACTCTATCAGGACTTTGTTTATATACTCGATCCAGGGGCCTTTGTTATACTCGATCGGAGGAACTTTATTATACTCAATCTAAGGGGACTTGGTTATATACTCGATCAGGGCCTTTGTTATATTCGATCTGGACTTTGATATACTCGATCAGGGACTTTGTTATACTCGATCGAGGGGCCTTTTGATATACTCGATAAGGGGCCATTGATATACTCGATCAGGGGACTTTGTTATACTCGATAAGGGGACTTTGTTATACTCGATGAGGGGCTTTGTTGTACTCGATGAGGGGCCATTGTTATACTCGATAAGGGGCCATTGTTATACTCGATCAGGGGACTTTGTTATACTCGATAAGGGGACTTTGTTATACTCGATGAGGGGCTTTGTTATACTTGATCAGGGGACTTTTTTGTACTCGATCAGGGGACTTTGTTATGCTCGACCAAGGGTCTTTGTTATACTGGATCAGTGGACTTTGTTATACTCTATCAGGGGACTTTGTTATACACGATGAGGGGCCTTTGTTTTACTCTATCAGGGGACTTTGTTATGCTGGATCTGGGGACTTTGTTATCCTCGATTAGTTTTCTTTGTTATTCATGATCAGGGGACTTTGTTATACTCGACCAGGGGCCTTTGTTGTACTCGATAAGGGGCAGTTGTTATACTCGATTAGGGGACTTTGTTATACTCGATCAGGGGACTTTGTTATACTTGATCAGGGCCCTTTGTTATACTCGATGAGG
Organism: Homarus americanus; assembly: GCF_018991925.1. NCBI lineage: Eukaryota > Metazoa > Arthropoda > Malacostraca > Decapoda > Nephropidae > Homarus > Homarus americanus. Next base: position 5,876 of record NW_024749007.1, read on the forward strand.
GGACTTTGTTATACTCGATCAGGGTGCTTTGTTATACTTGATCAGGGGACTTTGTTATACTAGATGAGTGGACTTTGTAATACTCGATCATGGGACTTTAATATACTCGATCAGGGGACTTTGCCTTACTTGATCAGGGAACTTTGTTATCCTCTATCAGGGGACTTTGTTATACTCGATCAGGCATCTTTGTTATACTCGTTCAGGGGGCTTTGTTATACTCGTTCAGGTGACTTTGTTATACTCGATAAGAGGACTTTGTTATACTCGATGAGGGGACTTTGTTATACTCGATCAGGGGAATTTGTTATACTCGATCAGGGGCCTTTGCTATACTCGATCAGAGCTTTGTCATACTTGATCAGGGGACTTTGTTATACTGGGTGTGGACTTTGTTATACTCGATCAGGGGACGTTAATATACTCGATAGAGGGGCCTTTATTACACTCGATCAGGGAACTTTGTTATACTTCATAAGGGGATAAGGGGCCTTTGTTATACTCGATCAAGGATCTTTGTTATACTCGTTCAGGGGGCTTTGTTATACTCGGTCAGGTGACTTTGTTATACTCGATGAGGGGGGCTTTGTTATACTCTATTAGGGGACTTTGCTATACTCGATCAGGGAAGTTTGTTATACTCTATCAGGGGACTTTGTTATACTCGATCAGGGATCTTTGTTATACTCGTTCTGGGGGCTTTGTTATACTCGGTCAGGTGACTTTGTTATACTCGATGAGGGGGCTTTGTTATACTCTATCACAGGACTTTGTTATACTCGATCAGGGATCTTTGTTATACTCGTTCAGGGGACTTTCATACACTCGGTCAGGGGACTTTCTTACACTCGATCAGGGGAATTTGTTATTTTCGATCAGGGAGCTTTGTTATACTCGATTAGGGGACTTTGTTATACTCGATCAGGGGACTTTGTTATACCCGATCAGTGGACTTTGTTTTATTCGATCAGGGGACTTTGTTATACTCGATCAGGGGACTTTGTTATACTCGATCAGGGGACTTTGTTATACTCGATCAGGGGACTTTGTTATACTCGATCAGGGGACTTTGTTATACTCTATCAGGGGACTTTGTTATACTCGATGAGGGGGCTTTATTATACTTGATCAGGGGACTTTGTTATACTCGATCACGGGCCTTTGTTGTACTCGATGAGGGGCCTTTGTTATACTCGATAAGGGGCCTTTGTTATACTCGATGAGGGGACTTTTTTATACTCAATCAGGGGAATTTGTTATACTCGATCAGGGGACTTTGTTATACTCGATCAGGGGACTTTGTTATACTCGATTAGGGGACTTTGTTATAGTTGATGAGGGCTGATCAGTGGACTTTGTTATACTCGATCAGGGGACTTTAATATACTCGATCAGGGGACTTTGTTGTTCTCGTTCAGGGGGCTTTGTTATACTCGTTCAGGTGACTTTGTTATACTAGATCAGTGGACTTTGTTATACTCGATCAGGGGACTTTAATATACTCGATGAAGGGGCTTTGTTATACTCGATCAGGGGACTTTGTTATACCCGATCAGGCGACTTTGTTATACTCGATCAGAGGACTTTGTAATACTCGATCAGGGATCTTTGTTATACTCTATCAGGGGACTTTGTTATACTCGATCAGGTATCTTTGTTATACTCGTTCAGGGGGGCATGTTATACTCGTTCAGGTGACTTTGTTATACTCGATCAGGGAACTTTGTTATACTCGATCAGGGGGCTTTGTTATGCTCGATGAGGGGACTTTGTTATACTCGATGAGGGGACTTTAATATAATCGATGAGGGGGCTTTGTTATACTCGATGAGGGGACTTTGTTATTCTCGATCAGGGGACTTTGATATTCTCGATCAGGGGGCTTTGTTATACTCGATAAGGGGCCTTTGTTATACTCGATTAGGGGACTTTGTTATTCTCGATTAGGGGAATTTGTTATGCTTGATGAGGGGACTTTTTTATACTTGATCAGGTGACTTTGCTATACTCGATGAGGGGGCTTTGTCATACTCGATAAGGGGCTTTTGTTATACTCGATGAGGGGACTTTGTTATTCTCGATTAGGGGAATTTGTTATACTTGATCAGGGGACTTTGTTATACTCGATCAGGGGACTTTGCTATACTCGATCAGGGGGCTTTGTTATACTCGATAAGGGGCCTTTGTTATACTCGATGAGGGGACTTTGTTATTCTCGATTAGGGACTTTGTTATACTCAATATGGGGACTTTGTTATACTCGATCAGTTGCCTTTGTTATGCTTGATCGGGGACTTTGTTATACTCGATCAGGGGACTTTGTTAACTCGATCAGGGGCCTTTGTTATATTCGATGAGGAGCCTTTGTTATACTCGATCAAGGGACTTTGTTATAGTCGATTAGGGGTCTTTGTTGTACTCGATCAGGGGGCTTTGTTTTACTCGATCAGGGGCCTTTGTTATACCTGATAAGGGGCCATTGTTATACTCGATCAGGGGAGTTTGTTATACTCGATAAGGGGACTTTGTTATACTCGATGAGGGGCTTTGTTATACCTGAACAGGGGACGTTGTTATACTCGATCAGGGGACTTTGTTATGCTCGATCAAGGGGCTTTGTTATACTCGATCAGTGGACTTTGTTATACTCGATCAGGGGACTTTGTTATACTCGACCAGGGGCCTTTGTTGTACTCGATGAGGGGCCTCTGTTGTACTCGATCAGGGGCCTTTGTTATACTCGATAAGGGGCCTTTCTTATACTCGATTAGGGTACTTTGTTATACTCGATTAGGGGACTTTGTTGTACTTGATCAGGGCCCTTTGTTATACTCGATCAGGGGGCTTTGTTATACTCGATTAGGGGGCTTTGTTATACTTGATCAGGGGAGTTTTCTATTCTAGATCAGTGGAATTTGCCTTACTCGATCAGGGAACTTTGTTATACTCTATCAGGGGACTTTGTTATACTCGATCAGGGAACTTTGTTATACTCGTTCAGGGGGCTTTGTTATACTCGTTCAGGTGACTTTGTTATACTCGATCAGGGGACTTTGTTATACTCGATCAGGAGACTTTCTTATACTCGATGAGGGGACTTTTTATACTCGATCAGTGGAATTTGTTATACTCAATTAGGGGACTTTAGTATACTCGATCAGGGGACTTTGCTATACTCGATCATGGGGCTTTGTTATACTCGATAAGGGGCCTTTGTTATACTCGATGAGGGGACTTTGTTATTCTCGATTTGGGGAATTTGTTATACTTGATCAGGGGACTTTGTTATACTCGATCAGGGGATTTTGTTATACTCGATGAGGGGCTTTGTTATTCTTGATGAGGGGACTTTGTTATACTCGATCAGGGGCCATTGTTGTACTCGATGAGGGGCCTTTGTTGTACACGATCAGGGGCCTTTGTTGATACTCGATCACGGGACTTTGTTATACTCGGTGAGGGGCCTTTATTACACTCGATCAGGGAACTTTGTTATACTTCATAAGGAGATAAGGGGCCTTTGTTATACTCGATCAAGGATCTTTGTTATACTCGTTCAGGGGGCTTTGTTATACTCGGTCAGGTGACTTTGTTATACTCGATGAGGGGGGCTTTGTTATACTCTATTAGGGGACTTTGCTATACTCGATCAGGGAAGTTTGTTATACTCTATCAGGGGACTTTGTTATACTCGATCAGGGATCTTTGTTATACTCGTTCTGGGGGCTTTGTTATACTCGGTCAGGTGACTTTGTTATACTCGATGAGGGGGCTTTGTTATACTCTATCAGGGGACTTTGTTATACTCGATCAGGGATCTTTGTTATACTCGTTCAGGGGACTTTCTTACACTCGATCAGGGGAATTTGTTATTTTCGATCAGGGGGCTTTGTTATACTCGATTAAGGGACTTTGTTATACTCGATCAGGGGACTTTTTTATACCCGATCAGTGGACTTTGTTTTATTCGATCAGGGGACTTTGTTATACTCGATCAGGGGACTTTGTTATACTCGATCAGGGGACTTTGTTATACTCGATCAGGGGACTTTGTTATACTCGATCAGGGGACTTTGTTATACTCTATCAGGGGACTTTGTTATACTCGATGAGGGGGCTTTATTATACTTGATCAGGGGACTTTGTTATACTCGATCACGGGCCTTTGTTGTACTCGATCAGGGGACTTTGTTATACTCGATCAGGGGACTTGTTATACTCGATCAGGGGACTTTGTTATACTCGATCAGGGCCCTTTGTTATACTCGATCAGGGGGCTTTGTTACTACTCGATCAAGTGGCTTTGTTATACTTGATCAGGGGACTTTGTTATACTAGATTTGTGGACTTTGTTATACTCATCAGGGGACTTTAATATACTCGATGAGGGGGCTTTGTTATACTCGATCAGGGGACTTTGTTATACCCGATCAGGCGACTTTGTTATACTCGATCAGGGGACTTTGTTATACTCGATCAGGGATCTTTGTTATACTCGATCAGGGGACTTTGTCTATACTCGATGAGGGGGCTTTGTTATACTCGATAAGGGGCCTTTGTTATACTCGATGAGGGGACTTTGTTATACTCGATGAGGGGAATTTGTTATACTCGATCAGGGGACTTTGTTTTACTCGATCAGGGGAATTTGTTATACTCGATCAGGGGACTTTGTTATAGTTGATCAGGGCAGATTAGTGGACTTTGCTATACTCGATGAGGGACTTTAAAATACTCGATCAGGGGACATTGCTATACTCGATGAGAGGACTTTGTTATACTCGGTGAGGGGAATTTGTTATACTCGATCAGGGGCCTTTGTTATACTCGATAAGGGGCCTTTGTTATACTCGATCAGGGGACTTTGTTATACGCGATCAGGAGACTTTCTTATTCTCAATCAGAGGACTTTGTTATACTCGTTGAGTGGACTTTGTTATACTCGATCAGGGAATTTAATATACTCGATCAGGGGAATTTGCTATACCCGATCAGGGGACTTTGTTATACTCGATCAGCGGACTTTGTTATACTCTATCAGGGGACTTTGTTATACTCGATCAGGGATCTTTGTTATACTCTTTCAGGGGGCTTTGTTATTCTCGATTAGGGGAATTTGATATACTCGATCAGGGGACTTTGTTATACTCGATGAGGGGACTTTGTTATACTCGATCAGGGGACTTTGTTATACTCGATCAGGGGCCTTTGTTATACTCGATCAGGGGGCTTTGTTATACTCGATGAGGGGGCTTTGTCATACTTGATCAGGGGACTTTGTTATACTAGATTAGTGGACTTTGTTATACTCCATCAGGGGACTTTAATATACTCGATGAGGGGGCTTTGGTATACTCGATCAGGGGACTTTGTTATACCCGATCAGGCGACTTTGTTATACTCGATCAGGGGACTTTGTTATACTCGATCAGGGATCTTTGTTATACTCAATCAGGGGACTTTTTTATACTCGATCAGGGATCTTTGTTATACTCGTTCAGGGGGCTTTGTTATACCCGTTCAGGTGACTTTGTTATACTCGATCAGGGGACTTTGTTATACTCGATCAGGGGGCTTTGTTATACTCGATGAGGGGACTTTGTTATACTCGATGAGGGGACTTTAATATACTCGATGAGGGGGCTTTGTTATTCTCGATGAGGGGACTTTGTTTTACTGGATCAGGGGAGTTTGTCTATACTCGATGAGGGGGCTTTGTTATACTCGATAAGGGGCCTTTGTTGCGATGGGGACTTTGTTATTCTCCGATTAGGGAATTTGTTATACTGATTAGGGGACTTTGTTATACTCGATCAGGGGACTTTGCTATACTCGACGAGGGGGCTTTGTTATACTCGATAAGAGGCCTTTGTTATACTCGATGAGGGGACTTTGTTATACTCGATCAGGGGACTTTGCAATACTCGATGAGGGGGCTTTGTTATACTCGATAAGGGGCCTTTGTTATACTCGATTAGAAGACTTTGTTATTCTCGATTAGGGGAATTTGTTATACTTGATCAGGGGACTTTGTTATACTCGATCAGGGGACTTTGCCTATACTCGATGAGGGGGCTTTGTTATACTCGATAAGGGGCCTTTGTTACACTCGATGAGGGGACTTTGTTATTCTCGATTAGGGGAATTTGTTATCCTTGATCAGGAGGTTTTGTTATACTCGATCAGGGACTTTGCTATACTCGATCAGGGGGCTTTGTCATACTCGAAAAGGGGCTTTTGTTATACTGGATGAGGGGACTCTTTTGTTATTCTTTATTAGGGGAATTTGTTATACTTGATGAGGGGACTTGTTATACTCGATCACGTGACTTTGTTATACTCGATCAGGGGCCTTTGTTAATCTCTTTCAGGGGGCTTTATTATACTCGGTCAGGTGACTTTGTTATACTCGATGAGGGGGCATTGTTATACTCTATCAGGGGACTTTGTTATACTAGATCAGTGGACTTTGTTATACTCGATCAGGGGACTTTGTTATACTCGTTGAGGGGCCTTTGTTATCCTCGATCAGGGATCTTTGGTATACTCGTTCAGGGGGCTTTGTTATACTCGGTCAGGTGACTTTGTTATACTCGATGAGGGGGCTTTGTTATACTCTATCAGGGGACTTTGTTATACTCGATAAGGGGACTTTAATATACTCGATCAGGGGACTTTGTTATGCTCGTTCAGGGTACTTTGTTATACTCGATCAGTAGATTTTGTTATACTCGATGAGGGGCCTTTGTTGTACTCGATTAGGGGCCTTTGTTGTACTCGATCACGGGACTTTGCTATACTCGATCAGGGGCCTTTGTTATACTCGTTGTGGGGGCTTTGTTATACTCGGTCAGGTGAGTTTGTTATACTCGATGACGGGGCTTGTTATACTCTATCAGGGGACTTTGTTATACTCGATTAGGGATCTTTGTTATACTCGTTCAAGGGGCTTTATTATACTCGGTCAGGTGAATTTGTTATACTCGATGAGGGGGCTTTGTTATACTCTATCAGGGGACTTTGTTATACTCGATAAGGGGACTTTAATATACTCGATGAGGGGACTTTGTTATACTCGTTCAGGGGACTTTGTTATAATTTCCGATTAGGGACTTTATTATTCTCGATTAGGGAATTTGTTATTCTTGATCAGGGGACTTTGTTATACTCGATCAGGGGACTTTGCTATAGTCGATCAGGGGGCTTTGTTATACTCGATAAGGGGCTTTTGTTATACTCGATGAGGGGACTTTGTTATTCTCGATTAGGGGAATTTGTTATACTTGATCAGGGGACTTTGTTATACTCAATCTGGGGACTTTGCTATACTCGATCAGGGGGCTTTGTTATACTCGATAAGGGGCCTTTGTTATACTCGATGAGGGGACTTTGTTATTCTCGATTAGGGGAATTTGTTATACTTGATGAGGGGACTTTGTTATACTCGATCACGTGACTTTGTTATACTCGATCAGGGGCCTTTGTTATTCTCTTTCAGGGGGCTTTATTATACTCGGTCAGGTGACTTTGTTATACTCGATGAGGGGGCATTGTTATACTCTATCAGGGGACTTTGTTATACTAGATCAGTGGACTTTGTTATACTCGATCAGGGGACTTTTTTGTTATACTGTTGAGGGGATCTCTTTGTTATCCTCGATCAGGGGATCTTTTTGTATACTCGTTCAGGGGGCTTTGTTATACTCGGTCAGGTGACTTTGTTATACTCGATGAGGGGGCTTTGTTATACTCTATCAGGGGACTTTGTTATACTCGATAAGGGGACTTTAATATACTCGATCAGGGGACTTTGTTATACTCGTTCAGGGGACTTTGTTATACTCGATCAGTAGATTTTGTTATACTCGATGAGGGGCCTTTGTTGTACTCGATTAGGGGCCTTTGTTGTACTCGATCACGGGACTTTGCTATACTCGATCAGGGGCCTTTGTTATACTCGTTGAGGGGGCTTTGTTATACTCGGTCAGGTGAGTTTGTTATACTCGATGAGGGGGCTTGTTATACTCTATCAGGGGACTTTGTTATACTCGATTAGGGATCTTTGTTACACTCGTTCAAGGGGCTTTATTATACTCGGTCAGGTGAATTTGTTATACTCGATGAGGGGACTTTGTTATACTCTATCAGGGGACTTTGTTATACTCGATAAGGGGACTTTAATATACTCGATCAGGGGACTTTGTTATACTCGTTCAGGGGACTTTGTTATACTCGTTCAGGGGACTTTGTTATACTCGATCAGGGATCTTTGTTATACTCGGGGTCTTTGTTATACTGCATCTGGGGACTTTGTTATACTCGATCAGTTGTCTTTGTTATTCTTGATCAGGGGACTTTGTTATACTCGACCAGGGGCCTTTGTTGTACTCGATCAGGGGCCTTTGTTATACTCGATAAGAGGCAGTTGTTATAGTCGATTAGGGGCCTTTGTTATACTCGATCAGGGGACTTTGTTATACTTGATCATGGCGCTTTGTTATACTCGATCAGGGGGCTTTGTTATACTCGATCAGGGGGCTTTGTTATACTTGATCAGGGGATTTTGTTATACTGGATGAGTGGACTTTGTTATACTCGATCAGGGGACTTTAATATACTCGATCAGGGGACTTTGCCTTACTCGATCAGGGAACTTTGTTATCCTCTATCAGGGGACTTTGTTATACTCGATCAGGCATCTTTGTTGTACTCGTTCAGGGGGCTTTGTTATACTCGTTCGGGTGACTTTGTTATACTAGATAAGGGGACTTTGTTATACTCGATGAGGGGACTTTTTATACTCGATCAGGGACTTTGCTATACTCGATCAGGGGACTTTGCTATACTCGATCAGGGGGCTTTGTTATACTCGATAAGGGGCCTATGTTATACTCGATGAGGGGACTTTGTTATTCTCACTTAGGGGAATTTGTTATACTTGATCAGGGGACTGTTATACTTGATCAGGGGATTTTGTTATACTCGATGAGGGGCTTTGTTATTCTTGATGATGGGACTTTGTTATACTCGATCAGGGGCCTTTGTTGTACTCGATGAGGGGCCTTTATTGTACTCGATCAGGGGCCTTTGTTCTACTCGATCACGGGACTTTGTTATACTCGATCAGGCGTTTGTTTATACTCGATGGGGATCATATACTCGTTCAGGGGCTTTGTTATACTCGGTCATATGACTTTGTTGTATACTCGATGAGGGGCTGTATTTATACTCTATGGGACTTTGCTGCCTTGATCGAAGTTTGTTATCCTCGATAAGGGCCTTTGTTATACTCGTGGGGGACTTTGTTACTCGATCAGGGGAATTTGTTATACTCGAACAGGGGACTTTGTTTTACTCGATGAGGGGACTTTGTTATACTCGATCAGGGGACTTTGTTATAGTTGATCAGGGCAGATCGGTGGACTTTGTTATACTCGATGAGGGACTTTAATATACTCGATCAGAGGACTTTGCTATACTCGATGAGGGGACTTTGTATGTACTCGATCAGGGGATTTTGTTATACTCGATCAGGGGCCTTTGTTATACTCGATCAGGGGCCTTTGTTATAGTCGATGAGGAGCTTTTGTTATACTCGATCAGGGGACTTTGTTGCACTCGATGAGGGGGCTTTGTTGTACTCGATCAGGGGCCTTTGTTATACTCGATAAGGGGCCATTGTTGCCGCCGATCAGGGACATTGTTATACTCGATAAGGGGACTTTGTTATACTCGATGAGGGTGCTTTGTTATACTCGATCGGGGGACTTTGTTATACTCGATATGGGGCCTTTGTTATAATCGATTAGGGGACTTCGTTATACTCGATCAGGAGACTTTGTTATACTCGATCAGGGGACTTTAATATACTCGATCAGGGATCTTTGTTATACTCTATCAGGGGACTTTGTTATACTCGATCAGGGATCTTTGTTATACTCGATCAAGGGACTTTGTTATACTCGATGAGTGGCCTTTGTTTTACTCTATCAGGGGACTTTGTTATACTCGATCAGGGTTGTTTGTTATTCTTGATCAGAGGACTTTGTTATACTCGACCAGGGGCCTTTATTTGTACTCGATGAGGGGCCTTTATTTGTACTCGATGAGGGCACTTTGTTGTTATACTCGATGAGGGCCTTTATTTATACTCGATTAGGGGACTTTGTTGTTATACTCGATCAGGGGACTTTGTTATACTCGATCAGGGGCCTTTGTTATACTCGATCAGAGGGCTTTGTTATACTCGATCAGGGGGCTTTGTTATACTTGATCAGGGGACTTTGTTATACAAGATTAGTGGACTTTGTTATACTCGATCAGGGGACTTTAATATACTCGATCAGGGATCTGTGTTATACTCTGTCAGGGGTCTTTGTTATACTCGATCAGGGATCTTTGTTATACTCGTTCATGGGGCTTTGTTATACTCGTTCAGGTGACTTTGTTATACTCGATCAGGGGACTTTGTTATTCTCGATGAGGAGACTTTCTTATACTCGATGAGTGGACTTTAATATACTCGATCAGGGGGCTTTGTTATACTCGATGAGGGGACTTTGTTATACTCGATCAGGGGACTTCGCTATACTCGATCAGGGGGCTTTGTTATACTCGATAAGGGGCCTTTGTTATACTCGATGAGGGGACTTTGTTATTCTCGATTAGGGAAATTTGTTATACTTGATCAGAGGACTTTGTTATACTCGATCTGGGGACATTGCTATACTCGATTAAGGGGCTTTGTTATACTCGATAAGGGGCCTTTGTTATAGTCGATGAGAGGACTTTGTTATACTCGATCAGGGGACTTTGCTATACTCGATCAGGGGGCTTTGTTATACTCGATAAGGGGCCTTTGTTATACTCGATAAGGGGACTTTGTTATTCTCGATTCGGGGAATTTGTTATACTTGATGAGGGGACTTTGTTATACTCGATCAGGGGATATTGTTATACTCGATGAGGGGCCTTTGTTGTACTCGATCAGTGGTCTTTGTTGTACTCGATCAGGAGCCTTTGTTATACTCGGTGAGGGGGCTTTGTTATAACTCGGTCAGGTGAGTTTGTTATACTCGATGAGGGGGCTTTGTTATACTCTATCAGGGGACTTTGTTATACTCGATAAGGGGACTTTAATAAACTCGATTAGGGACCTTTGTTATACTCGTTCAGGGGACTTTGTTATACTCGTTCAGGGGACTTTGTTATACTCGATCAGGGATCTTTGTTATACTCGTTTAGGGGGCTTTGTTATACTCGGACAGGTGACTTTGTTATACACGATGATGGGGGCTTTGTTATACTCTATCAGGGGACTTTGTTATACTCGATCAGGGATCTTTGTTATACTCGTTCAAGGGGCTTTGTTATACTCGATCAGGGGACTTTGTTATACTCGATCAGGGGATTTTGTTATACTCAATGAGGGGGCTTTATTATACTTGATCAGGGGACTTTGTTATACTCGATCAGGGGACTTTGTTATACTCGATCAGGGGACTTTGTTATACTTGATCAGGGGCTTTTGTTATACTCGATGAGGCGTCTTTGTTATACTCGATGAAGGGACTTTGTTATACTTGATCAGGGGTCTTTGTTATACTCGATTAGTGGACTTTGTTATATATACTCGATCAGGATTTTGTTATACTCGATGAGATGGTTGGTATACTCGATCAAGGGGAGACGCTGTTATACTCGATGAGGAGCTTTTGTTATATACTCGATCAGGGGACTTTGTCATACTCGATCAGGGGACTTTGTTACGCGATGAAGGGGCATTGTACTCGATCAGGGGCCTTTGTTATACTCGATAAGGGCCATTGTTATACTCGATCAGGGATATTGTTATTCTCGATAAGGGGACTTTGTTATACTCGATAAGGGTGCTTTGTTATACTCGATTAGGGGACTTCGTTATACTCGATCAGGGGACTTTGTTATACTCGATCAGGGGACTTTAATATACTCGATCAGGGATCTTTGTTATACTCTATCAGGGGACTTTGTTATACTCGATTAGGGATCTTTGTTATACTCGATGAGGGGACTTTGTTATACTCGATGAGTGGCCTTTGTTTTACTCTATCAGGGGACTTTGTTATACTGGATCTGGGGACTTTGTTATACTCGATCAGGGTTCTTTGTTATTCTTGATCAGGGGACTTTGTTATACTCGACCAGGGGCCTTTGTTATACTCGATGAGGGGCCTTTGTTGTACTCAATTAGGGGCCTTTGTTGTTCTCGATAAGGGGCCTTTGTTATACTCGATTAGGGGACTTTGTTATACTCGATCAGGGGACTTTGTTATACTCGATCAGGGCCCTTTGTTATACTCGATCAGAGGGCTTTGTTATACTCGATCAGGGGGCTTTGTTATACTTGATCAGGGGACTTTGTTATTCTACATCAGTGGACTTTGTTATACTCGATCAGGGGACTTTAATATACTCGATCAGGGATCTGTGTTATACTCTGTCAGGGGTCTTTGTTATACTCGATCAGGGATCTGTGTTATACTCGTTCAGGGGGCTTTGTTATACTCGTTCAGGTGACTTTGTTATACTCGATCAGGGGACTTTGTTATTCTCGATGAGGAGACTTTCTTATACTCGATGAGGGGACTTTAATATACTCGATCAGGGGGCTTTGTTATACTCGATGAGGGGACTTTGTTATACTCGATCAGGGGACTTCGCTATACTCGATCAGGGGGCTTTGTTATGCTCGATAAGGGGCCTTTGTTATACTCGATGAGGGGACTTTGTTATTCTCGATTAGTGAAATTTGTTATACTTGATCAGAGGACTTTGTTATACTCGATCTGGGGACTTTGCTATACTCGATTAAGGGGCTTTGTTATACTCGATAAGGGGCCTTTGTTATACTCGATGAGGGGACTTTGTTATTCTCGATTCGGGGATTTTGTTATACATGATGAGGGGACTTTGTTATACTCGATCAGGGGATATTGTTATACCCGGATGAGGGGCCTGTTATAACTCGGCCGTGAGTTTGTTACACTCATGATGAGGGCTTTGCCATAATTTCATCGAGGGACTTCGCCATATACTCGATAAGGGACTTTTGTTATACTCGATCAGGGGACTTTGTTATACTCGATAAGGGACTTTTGTTATACTCGATCAGGGGAATTTGTTATACTCGATCAGGGTACTTTGTTGTACTCGATTAGGAAACTTTGTTATACTCGATCAGGGGACTTTGTTATACTCGATCAGGGGACTTTGTTACACTCGATTAGGGGCTTTGTTATACTCGATAAGGGACTTTTGTTATACCTGATCAGGATCTTTTTGTTATACCACCTGTGGGGCTGTTATACTCGGTCAGGGTGTGACTTTTGTTATACTCGATGAGGGGCTTTGGTTATACTCTATCAGGGGACTTTTGTTATACTTGATCAGGATCTTTTGCTATACTCAGTCTAGGGACTTCATGGTTATATCGATCAGGTACTTTGTTATACCTGGATGAGGGGCTTTAATATAATTTTTGATCAGGGGACTTTGTTATACTCGATCAGGGGACTTTGTTATACTCGATCAGGGGAATTTGTTATACTTGATCAGGGGCTTTTGTTATACTCGATGAGGCGGCTTTGTTATACTCGATGAGGGGTCTTTGTTATACTTGTTCAGGGGTCTTTGTTATACTCGTTCAGTGGACTTTGTTATATTTGATAAGGGGACTTTAATATACTCGATCAGGGGACTTTGTTATACTCGATCAGGGGGCTTTGTTATACTCTATCAGGGGACTTTGTTATACGCGATGAGGAGACTTTCTTATTTTGAATCAAGGGACTTTGTTATACTGGATGAGTGGACTTTGTTATACTCGATCAGGGAATTTAATATACTCGATCAGGGCAATTTGCTATTCTCGATGAGGG
>NW_024749008.1:0-17076 GCF_018991925.1 Homarus americanus
CTTAGTATAGCTTATGTGTCTTGTCACAGGCCAACATTATGCAAGGGATTATTTACCTAAATTCTAGTGGGGTAAAACACCTATTACTGTGAGATCTCTGTTAGCCAGAACAATTGGTGAAGAGCACTACCGTGAATGAATGAGTGTTTTCCCGTTAACGAGACAGCTATCACAAATCAAGAAAATATCCCTCATCCCCAGAATGTTTATGGTAATGGAAACATTTTCTCGGTAGTTCCTGCAATTGCCCATTACATCATCTCTCGAACCCAGAAATATATCCCCCATCTCCGGAATTTTCTCGGTTATCTGGGAAACTTTCCTCATAGTTTTCAGGAAAATGTGCCTCTCTGAAAGTCATTTACCTAAGCCGTAAGTTTCCTGCAAAATCATGCTTTGGGAATTAATTTTAGATAAAATTTCAATTATGGCTTTCAGAAAGTTCTGGGTTTCAAGGATTCCGGCTAACGGAGAAGGCTGCTGTTCCTACCAGAAATCAGTTTCAAATGCGAGTATGTGACAGACAAGAGGCAAGAGGATGTCTTTTAAATGCTTTTAACACCCTTATTTACTTTCATAATGAACAATTTCTTTCAATTTTAAATGAATACAGAGATTTTAACACGTGCATTTTTCAGTATTTTACCCCTAAGAGCCAGGCAAAACCTTAAGGCCATAATTTTTGTTTTTCACAGGCATAACCCTTCTATTCTAGGCCTAATGATAAAACTTTGAATAAGTTAGTATCAACATAAAAACAATACTGTAACAAACTTCTAAGCCATTGCATAATTTTTTGTCCTGCAGATTGATCCTGTAACAGTTGGACCTCATTTTCCAGTTACCCTGCAATGGAACTTGTTGTAGCTTATCTGCATGATCGAGCTTTACGACGTGAACGAAGGTATCGGGACCCTTTGGATCCCATAAATATAAGCGATGAAAATCTAATTAGATATTATAGGTTTCCTCGATGTGAAATTCTAAGACTGTGTGAAGAGTTAGATCCATTTTTAAGGCGTAGAACGAGAAGATCTCATGCTGTTCCCATACACACGCAAGTGTTAGTTGCCTTAAGATTTTACGCCAGTGGAACCTTTCAACATGTACTTGGTGATACAGTTGGTCTTACCCAAGCTAGTGTCAGTAGAATTATTAGAGATGTGACCCAAATTCTCACAGAAAGGGCAAGATCTGAAATAAAGATGCCAACAGGTAATGTACAAATAGCAAGAACTGTGCAAGGTTTTGCCAGAATAAGAAACCTTCCAAGAGTCATTGGTGCAATTGATGGAACACACATACCCATAAAAGCCCCAATTGAAAATGAAGGAACATATGTAAACAGGAAGCGATACCACTCTCTCAATGTACAAGTAGTATGTAATGCCGATGGGTTGATCACAAACTACAGCACCAAGTATCCAGGTTGTAAACATGACGCCTTCATCTGGGCCAACTGCTTACTTCGCCGTCGCTTTGAGGCTGGTGATTTTGGTGATAATTATTTGATTGGTAAGTTTAAATGGCACGGTTAAGATTTTTCCTATTTCAGCTAATCAATGTGACTAGGTGGAACATAGGCTCTAATGCTAGGAGGACCTTACTTAACTGCCCAGTACATGATAAATCATTCATTTGTTGAATTAAGGAACGGTACACTTTTACAGCTATGTTTAACCGTGCATATCGACTAAGTTTGACATCACTGACCTTATAAACCTATGCTGAACCTAATAACTTTCCCTAAACCAAGCTATGACACTTGACGGCACATACATAATTAGTGGCCCACACCTAATATCTTTATTTGTCTTACAGTTGGTTGTTGAAAAATGGTTAAAATATTTGTGCTATATTGCTATTTTTATGTGGAAGCAAATACATTATGCCTCATTGTTTGGTAATGCAGCTATATAGTTTATATGTTTTTTGCTTATAGGTACAAGAGTGGGCTGAGGGATTAATTCCCCCAAGGGCATTGTAATTTTTTTTTATTATATTTCTTATTGAGCTGTACATTTATTTCTTTATTTTTTAATCACTCCTGTTATTCCAGGTGACAGTGGGTACCCATTAGAGGCATTCCTCATGACACCATTCAGAAACCCCTCAACCCCTGGAGAAGTTAGGTATAACAACAGCCATACCAAAACCCGCGTAGTTGTAGAGCAAACTTTTGGTGTCCTAAAATCACGATTTAGATGCCTTCACCGTTCTGGTGGATCACTTCAATACGATCCTTCCAAATGTGCCAAAATTGTAAATGCATGTTTCCTTCTTCACAATTATTGTTTAATGAGAAGGGTACCACTTCCCCACGACATCGTCGACGATGATGGAGAGATTGACAATCCAGCTGAAGCTGTAGCAGGGACAGGCCAAGCAGTCCGAGCCAATGTAGTCCGTAATTGGTTTACTTGATGAATTAAAATCAAATATCAATTCACCAATACATTTTTCCTCTATGTTTAAATAGTATTTTTTAGTGCAGTATACAGAGGTAATGCGAATAAAGCGTACATTGATTTAACTTTTATTTTCAATATACTGTACATAATAAAATAAACTTCTTTATAGAAATTAAATGCCTTTCTCTTACCTTAATAATATATGTACTATATCCTTGAACAAATTTGATTCCAATACAGTATACTTTTAATACTACTAAATACCAAAGGCACTAAAGTTTGTGAAACAAAAAAATCCTTACATAAAACATATTTGAGAAATTGAAACAATAAAAAAATATTGCTACTGTTTGCATCTTAAACTACACAATTTGACATGGGTCACCACATCGTTGTGAAATAATAATACAACTACTGTTATTTGTTGCCATTTTTTAGATTTAAGAATGGAATACAGTATAATTTTCATGTCTAGAATTACCTGCATCAATACCCGTAAATTAAAAGAAACTTATAACCCAATACTGTACTACTATAAGTAATAAAGAAAAAAATAGAATACTCTTTGCTTGTTAAGCTATAAAATGTAACATGAGACAGCACATCCTTATGAAAGAACCAATGCAACAACTTGCGCTTTGGAGACTAATGTGTGTTAAATAGCAGCGATTACAGTAGGCTGTTGGTGAATTTGCACCATTATTTCTGTTTCAACCTACTTGAATCATACTTCGCAAACTACAAACTAATAAATAAAACTCGTTGAACTGGAAATTGACTACGTCTTACAAAATAAAGGAACCTTTAAAAAATAAAAATAAGTACATGAGCCTCTTTTCAAACATATAATTTTGAGTGTGGTAGGAACTTTTACCCAAAACCTGGGTAAACATTACCCGTAGTAGCACTGCAACACATGTTATTAGTTGACAAATGTGTGTCTTTCACTTAACTTCGTGATTTTAATGAACTTATGGAGAGCTAAATATTCCTGTTACATTTTCATGACTAGTATAGGCTGCAAGTGAAAGTTACACAATTTTTTAACATGCCGTCTTCCTTCATAACAATCACTCAAAGGAAAATTTATAATAAGTGTTTGATGACTTTTCAACTACGCTATTATCACATTTACCAAAAGTAAAGGACTTACCTAAGTAAACGACTACATATACGCATACCATAAACACAGCATCATTGGATAGGATTTTTCGACTGCATAACTCTTGCAATGCATAGCATTGCAGATGCAATGCACTCGGTGTTAGCTACAAGCTGTAAAAAACTGTCACTCATTTGTGTTTGAACACGAAGCATCTCTCGAAGAAGATCTTCATCTTTTCGGGCAGAAGAGGTTCGTGGCCTCCTGCCACTTCTGCTGGTACTTGGCATTGGAGGTGAACCCATTTCATCAGTGGAATCACCAGTTACAGTTGACCTAACAGCTGTGGCAGAAGGGGTACTAGACCTACTTCGCTGTTCCGTGGTAGCAGCAATAGGTTGACGAGTATTGCTTGAACTACATGTTTCTACCTCATATGTTCCGGATGATGAAAATCCAGGAATGTTTGTAGGTGCTGAATTTTCAGGTTCTAAATGCACAATGGGTACTGTGATATCATGTTCCTGTATATCCTCATTCAGAATGCAGGGTTATAGAATCATCTTTCTCTTGAACGGGCCGAAACATAAATTCCTCTCGGAAACAACTACCGGTAGCTGTAAACCTAGCTCCTGAGGGTCCGGGGGTTGGTTCTCTTTCTTCTTCTGGAAAGAAATGTAGTATAATAGGTTGATTGAAGTCTATGTTAAGAGTATAATTAAAATATTACACTGTATTTCCAAATATACAAAAGCTTTTAGGAAAAATAATGGTTTGAAAAATAGTGTTGACCATCTAAATATATTTGTTTAAAATATTTTTAAATCTAAATATCAACTAGGCGTTAAATTTCTTATATTTGCACTTCTCAATTTTGTCCATTAACATACGAGTTATAACAACATTTAATATATAACTTAGGGAAGCAATAAACAAGCTAGAAATGAAACCAACTTACTAGTGTTGTTATTTTTCAAAATTATATAAAAAATCAGTATACTGTACAGTATTTCCAAATCAAGATGTGAAAAAATGTCTCCAAAAGTTTTTTTTAAATAAAAACAAGGACAGAAAAGAACAAAATATATCAGGGGGTTGGAAAAATATTTTGACTGAATTACCATTAATAGGTTCTTCACTTTCAACATCCCCTGGAATCCCATGTATAGAGGCTGGATCTAATAGTTGAAGAATTGCTTCTTCAATTGCAGTGTATGTAATTTCAATTTGGGGGCCGCCACCTTGAAGAGAAAATATAAATAATAACTGTCTTACTGTGAGCTGTGGTTACATACACTATACGCTAACTATGTTATATTTGGCAGAAATCATAGTTACAAAGGAATCTACTGAAATAGTTCCAAACATTATAACCTAACCTATCATTGTAGCTGTAGCCACAAAAATTCTCCTTTATCTATGTCAAAAGTTAATTAGATTTAAGGTAACAAACAATAAATGGTAAAATAAGTCAAAAAAAATAGTCGCAGTGTAACGACCACGGTCGTACACGTCAGTTAACGCCAAAATCAAATGATTCATATTACGCTCAATAGCCCACAAAACATGTACCTCTGCTTTTATTTTGAGTCCTCCATCTGAGGAGTCCGTTTTCTCGTCACTTCAAGACGCCTCAGTCCTCCGTTATCCCATTTTCTCTGACTTACTGAAACCAACCTTTCTATATAATGAATTTGAATGTGAGAGAGAACACCTTTGTTTTGAGTCAACTTAGATATGTCTGTTTACAGTTGGAACATTCAAGATCCATTGTGAGTGGTGTTGAACGCTTCAACTGTCCTTATTGTTAGTAAGACGTGTCAAGTAGGCGAGTGTTGAGTTTGCCAGTTAGAGTGGCGTATTTTAGGTCGTCCGTGGGGATATCCATGGGTTTCTGATCGCTACTGAAGTTATATTGTTTTGTCGCCCCGACATCAGAGAATCTGATGTTCATAGTTTAGTTAGTGTCAGTTGTCTATTTAAGAAAGTCATTCATCTTCTGAACAGTTCCTGTCAAACTCAAAATTCTCCCAGACTTAACGGCCGTTTGACCGGGGATGTGGTTTGCGGTCAGGCCAATAGAGTTGCGAACGCATATATAACTTCAATTCACCTCTTTACTGACAAACTCAACCTCTGATTAAATCATAAATATAGATGTAGAAAATTAGCCTGATCTGTGACACTGACGGTCACAGCTAGGTGTCCAACGACTACTGTGAATAGAGGGTCTATTGTTAGTGAAATTTATCTTTCTAGTAGGAATATGCCCTCAGGCCCGTATATATGCAGGCGCGCGAGGGGAAATCACTCCTTCTGTGATTTCTTCTCCACGTCTCCAGGTATGTTCACTTGTGTTCCACGCCGCCATATTAACTCAGTTTAACTTAGTCATTTTTTGTGAATATCAGTGTTCATGTTTTAACATAGTACCTTCAGTGCCAAGTGGGTCAAGTAAAGTAGAGCTCTAGCTATCGTCTGAACCGGTGCCAGACGTATGTTTTGTATAGTGAAGTTAAATATTCACTCCTTCTGTGATTTCTTCTCCACGTCTCCAGACGCTGTTGTGGGGGTTAGCAACACTCCTGAGGTTTGGGAGCCGCCTATGGGCACGATGTCTCTCGAAAGACGTCTTTAAGGTGGCGAGATTAGAATCCCAGGGCGAGATTCCTTGGCAGACGCCACGGCCCACCGCCACAGTCAACTTTTCCCGGGCCAGGCGCTCCGAGCTAGCGAGCGAGCCTGTAAACAACTCTGGCCCACTGACTCCGTCATATGATCATGGTCTACCCACTGTTCTTGGTTATATGTATGGAGCCGTATTAATATCCATGCTTAGGGATGACTAGCAGAAATATAGTCATCCCAGGTTAAGTATTGAACCACTGAATGAGAGTTCAAGGTACCAGGTTGTTCCTTGCAAACTAACAGGAGGTATTGTATGTTACTATAATTGTGGAGTTAGTCCAATGTGTTATGTATTCATCTGTAGTAATCATGAACGAATAACCTGAGAGTATCATGCTCTAATCAAGAAGTGAAGAGGTAATGTGTTACTTGTTAAAGTAAGACCTGAGGGTCCAGTGATGGCTTGTGAATAATAGTTACGGAATCTCATGTATCAAGGTAATGATATCCCAATTGTCTAATAAAGTAATGAGTATTTGGAGGTGTTGGATGAGGTAATAAGCTCTTGAAGTGTTTGATGATTTAATAAGTTAATTGCGGTTCTGTTTAGCCTGAGTGAATCTAAGATGCATCTTCTCCACTCACTGTGTTAATAAATATTGAATTAGTAATCTGAGTATCACCACTCTGCTCCTTCTAAACATTGGTTCCCAGAAAATAATACTTACTCACGTGCCTAGACATCTACCACACTACCCAACAACTTTCCATGAGTTAGGTTATATAATGAAAAGTCTGGGTGGTGGCAGCTACCCTTTGTAAGTATAAAAAGTGTTGTACAAAGAATAACATGGTTCCCCAGACTAACCCATGTATAAGAATAGACATATAACAAAGTAAACTTCAGAAAGGTAAGAACATTGAAACTGAGAATATATATATATGAAAGGAAATGAAAAGAAAGAACATTGACTTGGAAAACATAAGCAGAGAAGCATACGAGTTACTTATATAAGAATATAAGGTATATAGAGGTAAAGAACATATAAGAATAGCTGGATGGTAAATTATTGAAAAGAGAATACTCGGCCCGTTACAGCAGCCAGAAATTTTCAACCTGTATTAGTTGCAAACTCATAAGCCTAACAAAGTAAAATTTACATATTAATGTATACCAAATATGAATATAAATCTATTGATGAATGAAAATTAACGACATAAAAAAAGGAATTCTATGGCAACTTATACATTATGACCTTCATTACCGTCGGAAATAACGTAATTATTAATATGTAGTTTATAACAGTAACCAAACCTACCTAACCTAGCTTCCTTTACCAACGGGAGGCCTCCGCCGCCCTGCCACACAAACTCATATTAACTATCTCTGTTCCACGTCAGTTGCGACACAATGACAAGTGTGTCTTAAAATTGTGTAATCTATATGATAGGTATAATAAGAAAATCCAAAAGTTGTGGGGAAATTATTAACAGTAGTACAGACTTCCCTGACTACCGGGTGGGAAGATATTGGAAGCATCATGTGTACTCTAATGGTAGACCCTGCTGCCATATGGCATCACGAAAATTAGGAGCAAGTCTAAGGTTGCTGATCTGACTAAATGTGTCATTTACACACAATTGCAGGGTCGCAATTGTTTCTCGTAATATCGACAACACAACATACATACTGCATATTGATTCTCACTTTTTGTGTTTTCATTTCTCACTTTTTGTGTTTTCATTTCGGTATTTATGGTTATTTATTATTAATATTATTATTAATAAAGAGGTATTTTTATTAATAGTACTAAAGAATTATTATTACAGGCCCCGACGTGGGTCAGTGACTGTGCCTGGGTTGGTTAATCCACGTAAAAAGAAAAAAAAATTTAGGTTGAACGGTAAAGTTTTTACTATTTACTCACACGGAAAACTTCGAAGAACGATGTTTCTTTTAATGAATGTGCTCATATAAGGAAAATATGTGTATTCATTCACGATGGAGAGCCACCACACTACTTACTTCCTTGAGTTTACAAACACGTAAAATCGTACCAAGCCTCAGAAAAACCATAGTTAAGTTTGTTTCATATTGTCAATCAATAACCACGCTAACAATATTATGACTTACCTGTTCCACCAGCATATTTCTTATCTTGTGCTGCTTTTTTCTTAACGCTAACACGAAGATCAGAAAACTTCCGCCGAATTTCAGTAACATTGCGGGTGACTCTACCAACAGCATTCACCGCATTTAACACTTCACCCCAGGCATGGTTTTTGAGTTGAAGTGTACAACTACTTGAGTCCAACTTCCCTAAAATCATTTCTTTTCGTTTGGCTACCTCAGTCACAAGAGTATACTTCAGCCTCACTGAAATTAGGCCGTCTCTTCTTGGCTGGTGGTCCTTCCATGTTTACAAAATAATATTACGTGCGTCGCTCTCAGCTGATTTCTCCTTCTCTTGTGATTGGTTGATGATTTTGTTAACTGAGCGTTGATTGGCCAACTAGCATCTGCACTGACATCTACCGTCCGACAAGAGAACTTAATTTACAGGGTAAACACTAGAGTTACGAGAACTTACGGAAGTCTTACGGAACCATAATTAAATTTTGAGTATGCTAAATTTATGGTACTGTAAGGCTTCCACAATATATGGTACTGTATCATGCTGAAAAACGTAACTTATGAGGTGTTTTGAGTATCCGGCCGGCGATCAGGAAATTTATTAATTCCATAGTTAATCTCCTCACAGCAATTTCGTCTATGATTATCAGGGTCTCTGATATTCATAGGTGAAAAAAGGGGGTTTACAGGATCTCAGTAGAAGCAAAAGAGTTTACAAAACTCGGTCACACAATGACGACATATCGATGACGTCATCAACGAAACAGAAAACGGAAGACGTTTCCACTGGGGGACTCAGAAGGTTTTGTGGACGTGTAGGCGTAATATGGATCCTTAAGTTTCAACAGGCTAGCCGCCATTACGATCATGACATCAGTGGCGATTGGTCCAGTCAGGTCAGTTGGACAACAGTGACAGCAGAGAGAGGGCGGTCCTCACATCTCCAGGGGTAAGGCTACAGAGGGAGTGTAGTGGATTCCTCCCCTGCAAACGCTGTTTCTCGCTGAGTAGCCGACCCCGCGAATTCCCCAGTGTATGCCTCGTGGTCTAGGTCAATCAGCGCCGCCTTACATGACGGAGGTCAACTATTAAGCCACCCCTACCTCCGCTATATAAGACCTGACCTCGTGGTGACCTACCTCTTTTTCTACCTACACTAACCAGCAAGCAACACCTCCTCCTCCTCCTCCTGCCTGGCGGCCCTCGCTCCCACCGGCGAGCATGGCGACCCACAAGCTGGTCCTCCTCTGAGCACCCTCACCAACCAGCTCTCTCTACTCAACGCTTGTAACCATGCTGCCTTCCCAGCCCCAAGCTGCATTGTATATCCAAAACAATATGTTTACAGAGAGCACATTGTGAGTTTCCTTTCTCCATCCCATCCTGAGTGTGAACCAATAACACGTACCCCACAAATGGTGACCCCTGGAGCCGTGAACACTACACTCCTTTCTGCTGCCTGACTCCTGGAGCTAAGAAGATCGTCCTGCCTGCTGCCAGCCTAGGCTAACCACCTTACCCGCACCACATGCTACCCCACTCCTACACGACGACACCACCCGCACCACGTGCTACCCCACTACGACACCATCTCACGATCGTGTGATACACTTCCGCAAGAATGGACGTACGGATCTCTCTACCGACTTTCAGCCACAACATCGAGGACTGGTTAGATCATGTGGAAGCAATCCTCATCGGCTCACAAGCTACTGACGAGCAAAAGTACGGCGCCTTGCTCTCATTTTTGCCCACGGAAGTCGCCACACATGTATCACGGACTATTTCAAACCCTCCAGAGAACAACAAATTCGCCACCATGCGGGACGCCTTAAAAACCCATTACCGACGGACCCGCCCCAATCTCCTGCAGAACCTATCTTCTATCTCCCTTGGAAACTCAACTCCAGGACTTCTCTGGGAGGAGATGTGTAGGCTGAAATCCCGGCACACAGACAGACTTCCCGACTCTATCCTGCACCAGCTTCATGCACAAAAGCTCCCCACACAAGTATGTACCATGCTGTCCGCAGTAGATTACTCGACGACACCTGAACTCTACGCAACCGCGGCAGACAGAATATTTAACGAGTGCTCGGCTGCGTGCCTGGAGGCCGCGGACAACCCCACGCCCACACCAGTACTTACCTCCAAACTTGTAAGCCGGGTCAACACCCCTCAGCCGAGCAGTACCTCACAAGACGTCAGGGACCTGATGCAAACCTTGAGCCGCAGTATGAACACCATTGAACAGTTATGCTCCTCCATGCCTGCCTCTAGACCTGTTCCTAACCCACGCACCGCGCCCTACAATCCCCGACGCGCCCTTCCTGCCCCGGAAACCGCCGCCAGCCCCCCAGCACAACGAATACACCCTCTGCTGGTATCACCGGCGTTTTGGCCCCAATGCTCAACGCTGTGAGCCCCACTGCACCTACTCGGGAAACGGCAACAGCGGAGGTTGGTAGACGCCCCAGCCCCTGTCCCTTCAGGCGTCTCACTACTGCACATCACCGATTGCACCTCCGGCACAAAATTCCTCGCCGACACAGGTTCATCGGTCAGTATCATCCCTCCCTCACGACAAGACACGTCAAGGCAACCCTCTTATGACCTGTTCGCCGCCAACGGTACTCCCATCGCCTCCTACGGCGCACTCACCCTCGCCTTAGACCTAGGTTTCCCAAACACTCTACGCTGGTGTTTCGAGTTGGGGATTTAGAATATAGTTAAAAGTCTACCCAGATCCCAACAGGCAACAACAAAAAAAAACAAAGACAATCGGACTATAAAAGGGTAGACAAAGGATGCGAGTTTTTGTTGTGTATAATAAAGTACCATAAATTCCTTAACAAAATATTGAGCTTTCTATAATTTACCCTTAACCATACTTAACCTAAAAATTAACAGTATATACATATTTATACAACATACAATAATTTGAAGCAAGGTGGACGTGGGGAGGCAATATAACATTACAAATACTTAAGTGCGGAGCTGAGATGGCTGACGAGTAAGGCTGAGTATTGTAGACGATGGTAGGTAGTCACTGTGCCGTAGGTTTCCAGGATAGGTGATCCTGTGGTCACTTCCCAGAGTGAACTGAACTCTCCTCGAACTGGAGCGGACAAAGAAGACTTTGAGGAGGTGACGCAACAACCAGGATATGGAGAAGGGAAACCCCGGAGTGGTAACTAAGACGAGTCATACTCGTGTTTCGTCCCTAGATGGCGTTGCTCGTGGTGCTGGGTAGGTAGATCAGGACAATAGATGGCGTGGTTCGTAGTGCTGGGTAGGTAGATCATGACAATTGGTGGCGTGGTTCGTAACACTGGTCATTCGTAGTCGCAGACGTGTCTCAACCAATCCTTGGTTTCGACTTCCTCACCTTTCACAAGCTCGGAGTCGACCCGAGCCACCTTCGCCTCATCCATGAGCCTACAGCATGCAAGATCCAGGGTTCATGTGCCAAAGACACCGACACTATCACCTGTCTTTCGCCGTCCAATGTATTCTCCCCCCTGCTTGAAGAGTTCAAGGAACTTTTCTCACCCCGAGTCTCTCCACCCCCACCACCTACGTCGGGAATTTTTCACCACATCGAGACCACGGACCTCCAGTCTTCTCACGCCCCCGCCGCCTGCACCCTGAGCTCCTGAACGCAGCCAATGCGGAATTCAACAGACTACTGCAAGACGGCATCATTCATCCTTCAAAGAGTCCCTGGACATTGCCTCTTCACATGGTCCTTAAGCCATCATCCGGCGACTGGAGGGTGTGTGGCTACTACAGAGCCCTGAACCTCGTCACCAAACCCGACAGGTACCATATTTCACATGTCCAGGACTTCCGCCACAAACTTCATGAAGAGACAATCTTCTCGAAGATCGACTTGGAGCGTGCCTTCCACCAGATCCCTGTAGCACCTGCAGATACCCAGAAGACAGCCATCACCACTCCGTTCGGACACTTCGAGTATACTTTCATGAGTTTTGGCCTACGCAATGCAGCACAGACTTTCCAGAGGTACATGGACCATATGCTTTGCGACCTCGGTTTTGTCACCGTCTACATAGACGACTTCCTCGTCGCATCTTCGACGCCTGCCAAGCATCATCACCACCTACAATTCCTTCTCCAATGCCTGCAGAACAACAACATGAAAGTTCACCCTGCTAAGTGCGTCTTCGGAGCCCCATCCATTGATTTCCTCGGTCACAGAGTCTCGCCTAGTGGCATACAACCCCTACCACAGAAGAAAACTGCCATCAGGGAGTTCCCCAAACCTGAAACGGCGAAGAAACTCCGAGAATTCCTGGGTTTAGTTAACCGCTACCACCGCTTCATTGCCAACGCTGCCACCGTCCTAGTTCCCCTCTACGACCTTCTCAAAGGACTCCCAAAGAAGTCTCACAAGCCTCTCTTGTGGACTCAAGAGGCTGTTACGGCATTCACCGCTATCAAACAGCACATCACACGCCTTACCCTCCTAGCCCACCCCGCACCTAACGCCCGGACCACTCTCACAACAGACGCTTCTTCTACTGCAGTGGGCGCCTTCTTACAGCAGGAGATCAACGGAGTCCTCATGTCCGTTGCATTCTTCTCACAACGGCTTCAACCACCTCACCTCAAATACAGCGCCTTCGACCGAGAACTCCTGGCCGTATACCTGGCTGTCAAGCATTTCCAGCACTTCCTCGAGGCCAGTCAGTTCACCATCTTCACTGATCACAAGCCCCTCGTCCACGCCTTTACTTCAACCTCCCAGTCACATACACCTCACGTACTGCGCCACTTGGCGTATATCTCGGAGTTCTCCAGCGACATCCAACGCATTAAAGGCAGCCACAACGAGATCGCCGACGCCCTCTCTCGTTGTATATCCAACATTCTCCCCTCATCTCCACCCATTGAAATTATGGGCAACTTGCCGCGGCTCAAGAGAATGACGAAGACCTGGCAGCATACAAGACATCTCCGTCAGGCCTCACACTCCAAGAACTCCCAATCCCTGGCACGAATATCAAATTGTGGTGCGACGTATCCTGTGGGCAGCCTAGACCGTTCGTGCCTCACGTCCACCGCCGCGCTGTTTTCGACCGCATCCATGGTCTCAGCCACCCGGGTGTGCGGGCCTCCCAGCGCCTCCTCACGCAACGTGTCGTCTGGCCCGGCATCAAGACCCGATACTAAGAAATGGGCTGCCCAGTGCCTGGCCTGTCAGTCCTCCAAAATACATCGTCACACACGGGCCCCTTTAGAAACCTTCCCTATACCCAAAGGACGTTTCCAAGTAGTGCACCTCGACATAGTGGGACCTCTTCCATCATCCTGTGGTAGCACCTACATCTTCACCTGCATCGACCGTTTCACCAGGTGGACAGAAGCCATCCCCATGCCCAATGCTACAGCAGAATCTACCATCCACGCCTTCATGTCCAGCTGGGTTTCCCGCTTCGACCCCCCCTCTACCGTCATCACTGACCGAGGAGCCCAGTTTTAGTCACAACTCTGGCACAGCCTCCTACAGTTCCTCGGCACGACTATGCAACACACCACCGCATACCACCCTCAATCCAACGGCATGGTAGAGCGGTTTCACCGGCAGCTGAAGGATGCACTCACAGCACAGCACGACCCTTACAACTGGACGGATGCGCTACCCTTAGTGCTCCTCGGCATCCGTGCTTCATACAAGGAGGATATGGACTGTAGCCCAGCAGATCTCACCCTAGGCGAGCCCCTTCGCCTACCCGGGGATTTCTCACTCCCTCCTGACCTGCACCAAACCACTCCTGCCGTCCGTCACGACTTACTCCAAAAGCTACGACAAGCAGTTTCTGCATTCAGAGCTACTGCTCCACGCCAGCCTCCTCGTCGCCCTGAACACATCCCTCATGCACTACTCACAGCCGAGTATGTTTTCGTCAGGCATGATGCTCACCGCAACCCACTACAACGCCCCTACGATGGACCCTTCCAGGTTGTGACCCATTCAGCGAAGTTCCTGACGATTATCCGGAATGGCAGACACGAGACCGTCAGTATAGACAGAGTCAAGCCGGCCACCTTACCCGTTGAGTCCCCGACCCAGCAGCACCACCAACAAATGACACCTGCACCAGTCTACCCGCAGTTGCCACCGGCAGTAACACCCCGCCCACGACATTTTTGGGCACCCTCTTTTCACCCTCAGGTGCCCCCTGCTCCTGTCCTGGACCCTGCTGCCATGGTAGAACCTGCTCCTATCCTAGACCCTCCTCCTGTCGTGAACCCTGCTGCTGTCATAGAACCTGCTCCTGTCCTGGACCCTGCTGCCGTGGTAGAACCTGCTCCTATCATAGACCCTCCTCTTGTCGTGAACCCTGCTGCCGTCATAGAACCTGCTCCTGTTATAGAACCTGCTCCTGTCATGGACCCTCCTCCTGACGTAGCCCCTGACCCAGTCAACCCAGCCAGTGGCCCTGAGGAAGCTGCCCCAGCCGCTATAGAAGCACAACAACAATTGCCTGTACAACCTCCTCTAATCCAAAACCCTCTTTCTCCCCCTGATTTCCCCACAGGTTCTGTGTCATTAGACGGAGTTGTCACCCGCAGCGGCCGAATGGTACGTACACCTGCCCGGTATGTATCACGTGTGGGACGTAACCCGGCTAACATCCCCGTCGCGCCCGGAGGGGAGGGGGTGTATTGTAGTGGAGGCCTCCCCTACAAACGCCGTGTGTCGCTGACTGGCCGACCCCCCGCGAATCTGCCGGCGTATCCCTCGTGGTCAAGGTCAGGTAACCAGTGACGCCAAACAAAGCGGGGGGCCTTCCATCAAGCCACGCCTACCGCGGTTATATAAGACCTCACCTGGCCTTCATCGCCCTCTTTCTACTTACCGCCACCAACAAGCAACATCCCTCAACAGCTCCATGCACACGCTCCCTCAGAAGGCTCCTCGCCCTACAGGAACTCTGAGCAAGCTTCGCCCGACTTATTATCTCTTTAACACTGTGCTGTGCAACAATATATATACGAGAAACACTGTGATTTTCTATTTCTTCCTCAATCCTGAGTGTTGGATATATTTCATGTACGTACGTTGTGAGGCCAAATAAGAGACCCTGACAACCTGCCACGACAGTACGCTACAATATCATTAACTCAAAGCTGTGGCCCGGGGCACAAAGGACGCTGGCTTTGAACAAAAGCCGAACGTCGAATTTAATGGCGTGGGCATATCCACTTCACTCAAAACTGTAATTACTGATCCTCCCCTCACACATTGTATTCGTTGAACACAGTCATAAGATTCTCTAATCAATGTATAATTCGTGGGTATACGTCACACGAGATAACGAGGTATATTAAGTTCACACCGATGCATACAAGATATCTCCTTTGAAGTATAGTTTCTGGATCACTTCCAACACTTCACATAGATCTGTTACATTTATCCTTTTTCCAAATTAATGTTCTTTTATATTTTCATCTGATACTAGCGGTAGCTAGGTTCACTAATCGTTCATAGACGTAAATAGAATAACCTTCAAACACGTTCTACACTTAGCCCTTATAGTACACTAGTCCGTATCGATTGGACTTTCCCAACCATCTTATAGATACCTTGAGTTCTCCTTAATACTATGAGTCCATACACTTAATATTATATGACCGTACCTGGGTACAATTCGTATGGAGCAAACATCAACATTCAGTAGGTGAGTTATCCTTTATCAACATTTCCCGTTTTCTGAGATTCTACAAGCGCTGTGGATTTGAATGTTATGTAACGTAATATGAATTAAAGGGATTCTAAGGATGACAATGATGTGCACAGTACACCTGGGGACAGCCATGAATTTCCAATTGCTACTGAAGTTAGATTATTTTGATGCCCAAACATCAGACAATCTGATGTTTGTAGTTTAGTTAGTGTCAGTTGTCTATTTCAGAAAGTCATTAATCTCCTGAACTATTCTGTCAACCTGTATAATCTCCAAAATCTAACGTATCCCTGTGAATATTTCCTTGTTTACAGCCGTGCTGAGTTTGTAAAACTAGTGTTAACAGCGTGTGTAATTTCACTTCTTCCTGGCAAGCTCAATCTCTGATTTGCTTATAAAAATAGATGTAAAAAATTCCCCTGACCATGGCATTGAGTGTCATAGTTAAATGTACAGCAACTGAGTTGAATGTAATTTCTGCCATTGCGTGATTAGCCTTCCTGGCATGTGTACAGCACAGGCCTGAGTTGCCAGTTAGCCGTATATAAACTCGTGCACAAGGAGTAGAGTCACGTCTCTTTTTACTTTTATCATCTTCGCCACTGATCGGCTTGTTAGCCGCTTGGGCGATCGGTCACGTCTCTTTTCATTTATCTTCTTCACCAAAAGATCGGCTCACTAGCCGCCCGGGCGATCGGTCACGCCTCTGTCACGCACTGTTGGCAAATACTGGGCATGCACCGGCTCCTGAATGTACCTGAACCCGCTCCAGTGTTGGTCAAGTCTTGTCTTGAAAGAGCTCACACTTGGTGCCGTCACAACACTCTCTGGTAGATTGTTCCAAGCCCTCGCGGTTTTCTGGACTTGCGGCTTCTTCAATCTTGAGCTGTGACCCCTTGTGGGGCGAGCGTCCGCCAGCTCCAAGTAAGGACACTCAACTGAGTAGTGCCCCCTGAGATGCTTATAAACCTCAACTAGGTCCCCCCTTGCCCGTCTGTAGTATAAGCTAGGCAAGTTCAGGCGCTCCAATCTCTCAGGGTAGCTGAAGTGCCGAAGTGCAGGCACCAGTCTGGTGGCCCTCCTTTG
>NW_024749009.1:0-6308 GCF_018991925.1 Homarus americanus
TATCAATATAATAATAGTAATTCCAACTTTCACTTTATGTTCACAAATATATAACCGTGATTGACTCTATAAACTAATATTAAAATGTATTAGAAAATATATTGGATAATGTTTTTCAAATTTATTACCGACGAAAAAAAAATCGAAAATAATTATTAATAGCGGTATATATTGTATCGTAATTTCCTTGTTTTTTATTTATTTTATTTGTTTTTTGTAAATTTATGGAAGTGGTATAATATATGAGTATAATAAATAATGGAATAGAAAGAATATTTGATAATTTGAAGAAAAATAAACAACTAAATTAAATTCGGAATAAAAATTAATTCCAACCAAATTAGAGGGAAAATTTTGTATCATTCTTATTGTTTCCTTATTGAAAAAACTGATAAGTGAAATGAAAAAAAATAATCCTTTTTTTTCTAGTCATTATTAAAGAGGGGATATAATTATTGTTAGTGTTTATTGTGTGCGTTTCTCGCTAATTAGGATAATCAGGTAAATCCAGGTAAGCGTTTCCTCTATCGTAATGATCATTAACTCGATGTAAATTCAGCGGAGTTAAATCACACTGAGAACCTTATGTATTTACCTGGGTAGACTGGAGGTATTATCATTAGTAGTAGTAGTAGTAGTAGTAGTAGTAGTCGTAGTAGTAGTAGTAGTAGTAGTAGTAGTAGTAGTAGTAGTAGTAGTAGTAGTAATAGTAGTAAACACACACACACACACTCAAATTATTCAGTAACACATTTCTTATAAAGTCCCTCTCCCAGCCCTCTCTCCCTGCCCTCTCTCCCTGCCCTCTCTTCCCCTCTCACTTTCCTACTTTAACTTTCTCTCCCTCCCCTTCTACTATCCCGCTACTTTTTTCCCCACATTTTCCCCCCTCACCTTGTCACTCTTTCCCTCTCCCACCCCCTCAATTTCCCACTTTCCCCCTCACCCAATCAACTGGTATCAAATTCCCTTATCCCTCCTCTCTCTCTCTCTCTCTCTCTCTCTCCTCTCTCTCTCTCTCTCTCTCTCCTCTCTCTCTCTCTCTTTCTTTCTCTCTCTCTCTTTCTTTCTCTACTCGACTTGAGAACTTGGCTAACGTAATGAAGGGAGCTGTAGGGGTTCATTAATTATATTCTCACTAACTTTAACAAACTAATTAGTCCTACCTGAAAAAGTAATCAGTTGTAGTAATGACTAGATGAAGCTGATGATTATCTCTCTCTCTCTCTCTCTCTCTCTCTCTCTCTCTCTCTCTCTCTTTGAAGATAATGGTTCAATTATTTGTGGACTGTATTTTAAAGCATCTTCATCAAAGGGTTATAGCAATGCCCTGAGAGACAGAGAGACACATAGTTTAAACCCTCGTCCTCAAAGGGTTAACAATACGACATAGTCTCAAATTCGCTGCTAAACTTAATACGACAAAATTTCCCAAAAGATAAAAATGAAAAATATAAATAAAAATAAAATACGCGAAACTTTATGAGACAGGATGAAATGAGATTCTCTAAGGAGCTTTAATTAAAGTTTATCTTAAGTAACGAGGAAAAAAATATATGTATGACTTACGATATTTTGGGAATTTGGTGTCGAGTCTCTTGTAAGAACTTCTTTAATTGGTTGGTTTTGACAAGTGAAGGCTTTTAGGGTGCTGAGGGAGAGGGAGGGAGGGAGAAAAGGGGAGGAGTGGAGGGAGGATGGTGGGGAGAGTGAGGAGGAAGGGGTTGAAAATGGGAGAAAGGGGTGGGGAGAGAGAGAGGGGGTAGAATGAGGGGGGTGAGGAGGAGGAAGAGTGAAGAGGGAAAGGGGAGAGTAGGGAGGGGTTGATTGAGGGGGAGGAGGAGGAATGGGTCCGAGGAGAGAGGAGACATGTGCTTCTTCACATGTTGAATTAATACGACTGTTAGTATATTAGTATTGGAGTGGGTGGCTAATAGTCTTATATTAGAACTATAATAAGGCTTAGTTTTATATGGTCTTGTTTTTGCTGTTTTTGTTGTTGTTGTTGTTGTTGTTGTTGTTGTTCTTGTTATTGTTGTTCTTCTTCATCTTGTTGTTTTTGTTGTTGTCGCTGCCGTTGTTGTTATTGATGTCGTTGTGTTTGATTTTGATTTTGTTGTTGTATGTGGTTGTTGTTTTTGTTGTTGATGTCATTGTTGTTGTTGTATTACCACCACCACCACCACCACCACCACCACCACCACCACCACCACCACCACCACCACCATCATCATCATCATCATTATCGTCACTAAAACAATTACCTTTATGAGCCACTCAATAATATTTAACAACACCTCATTAAAGTTATTACTATTGTCTTATATTAAGTTAATGTAGAGATAACTCGCCGACTAATTACTCTTGGTTGATATTACGGTAATGACAGCTGTAATAACACGACACTTCATAATAACATTACTCATATTAATGATTCCGGTGTATTATGTAAAAATATTTATATGATGTTATGTATGAATGTTATGTTACTTAGGAATGTTAGTTGGTGTGTTATTATGGATGTTTTGGGATGTTATTCTGAATGTTAATGTGATGTTATGTTACTCTGAATGTTAATGTGATGTTATGTTATTAGGAATGTTAGTTGGTGTGTTATTATGGATGTTTTCTGATATGAATGTTTTGTTATGTTTTGAATCTGTTATTATGAATGTGTATCTCTTATCACACGCATAACATAGGCCTATACTTCCCTCACACACACATAACATAGGTCTATAATTTCCTCACACACATAACATAGGCCTATACTTCCCTCACACACACATAACATAGGCCTATACTTTCCTCACACACGCATAACATAGACCTATACTTTCCTCACACACACAACATAGGCCTATACTTTCCTCACACACGCATAACATAGACCTATACTTTCCTCACACACACATAACATAGGCCTATACTTTCCTCACACACACATAACATAGGCCTATACTTTCCTCACACACACATAACATAGGCCTATACTTTCCTCACACACACATATCATAGGCCTCTACTTTC
Source organism: Homarus americanus (assembly GCF_018991925.1). Lineage (NCBI taxonomy): Eukaryota > Metazoa > Arthropoda > Malacostraca > Decapoda > Nephropidae > Homarus > Homarus americanus. The sequence continues at coordinate 3,031 of NW_024749009.1, forward strand.
CTCACACACACATAACATAGGCCTATACTTTCCTCACACACACATAACATAGGCCTATGGTTTCCTCACACACATCACTTAGGCCGATACTTGTTGTGCCTCTTCTAAGAAACATTTAAGGTGACCAAGTTCTTAAGAGTGTACAAAACACTTCCTAAACTTTACTCCATTGTGATCATTAAAACTTTTTCTCTGGAGCATCGAAACTTTGGCGCACAATACGTGTGTGTGTGTGTGTGTGTGTGTGTGTGTGTGTGTGTGTGTGTGTGTGTTAACTCAGTTCCATTTCGACTTTGAAGATTCAAGCTTTGACATGTCACTCCTGTAGCCAATTACTCTCTCTCTCTCATAAGAACATAAGAATGGAGGAAACTGCAGCGGCCCTATTGGCCCATACTGGGCAGTCCCGTTTACACCCAACCCCTATTGCTCATATATGCACCCAACCTAAGACCAAGACTAGAAGAAGAAAGAAGACATCAGCTCCGCCGAAATAGCCCAAAGGCGAAGTGGCCAGTAATCTCCAATACTTGTCTTGTCTTGTTTGAAGCTGTTCAGCGTATTCGAGTTAATGATGATATTTGATAACTTGTTCCATTCATCCACTACTCTGTTTCCAAACCAGTGTTTACCTATTTCACGCCTAAATCTAATTGTGTCTAATTTAAAATCATTGTTACGAGTTCGCTCCTGGTTGGATAGTTTGAGTACCTTTGTAATGTCCCCTTTGCTTAGCCCTGCCTTCCACTTATACACCTATATCAGGTCGCCCCTCGCTCTACGTCTCTCGAGGGAGTGCAAATTAAGATGCCTTAACCTGTCTCTATACTCAAGGTTCCTAATGCCCGGGATTAGTCTTGTCATTCTCCTCTGAATTCTTTCCAAGGATTCTATATCCATTCTGTAATACGGTGACCAAAACTGAACTGCGTAATCCAGGTGTGGTCTCACAAGAACAAGATACAGTTTTAGGATGACCTCGCTAGTCTTGTAACTAACACTCCTTTGTATGAACCCAAGTGCTGTTAGCCTTATTTTGACAAAAACACATTGTTACTTGGCTTGGGTTCCTACTATCATTACTCTAAATCTCTCTCGCAGTCGGGTTCTCTATGGCATCGTTGTTCATCTGGTATCTGGTTTCCCTGTTTGCATCTCCTATACTAATTACTTTTTACATTTGTCGACGTTGAATTTCATCTGCCATTTTTCAGACCATTCGAAAAATTTGTTTAGATCTTCCTGTAGTTTTGCCGAGTCCTCGTTAGATTTAATAACACGTCCTATTTTAGTGTCATCAGCAAATTTACTTATGTTGCTGTCTTTGCCGATATCTATGTCGTTTATGTATATAATAAATAAAAATGGTCCAAGTACTGAGCCTTGGGGAACTCCACTTGTGACGTTGCTCCAATGGGACTTAGTGCCGTTAATGCTCACTCGCTGTTTCCTGTCCTGTAACTACGCCCTAATCCATTTAAGGATGTCACCTTTGATGTCATGAGCTTCTGCCTTTCTAATTAGTCTTTCGTGGGGGACTCTGTCGAAGGCTTTGCTAAAGTCTAGATATACCACATCATAATTGTGCCTCTCGTCCACCGATTCGAAAACTGATGAAAAGAATGTTAATAGATTAGTTAGGCAAGAACGTCCGCTTGTGAAGCCATGCTGGGAATCATTGATCAATCGGTGCTTCTCCAGGTGATTTCGAATAGAGTTTGAAATGATTGCTTCCAGTAATTTGCCTCCTATTGATGTTAGACTGATTGGGCGGTAGTTAGAGGATAGTGATCTATCCCCCTTCTTGAAAATCGGTATTACATTCGCTATCCTCCAGGATTCTGGTACTACAGTACACCTGTTTTTAAGGACATGTTAAACAACTTTGCTAAGGGCATACTAAGCTCTTCCTTACATTCCTTTAATACTCTGGCAAATATCTCATCGGGACCCGGTGACTTATTAGGCTTTAGTTTGTCTATTTGCTTACTAACATCGTTACTAGTCACTACTATCTCACTTAATTTGTTTTCTTCACTATCTCTGAATAGGGTCGGTGCCTCGGATATCATGTTTAAATTTTCGGTGGTGAAAACTGTTGAAAAATATTTATTCAAATTATTGCTCATTTCTCCGTCGTTATCAGTAAGCTCGCCAGAGTCTGACCGTATTGGTCCAATCTTTTCTCGTGTTTTAGTTTGATACATTTGGTAGAATCCTTTGGGGTTTGTCTCCGCCTCCCTTGCTATCCTTACCTCATTATTCCTCTTTGCTCTCCTTATCTCGGTTTTAACCCTACTCGCCAATACCCTATAATAGTCCCGGAGGTGAATTTCGTCACGATTTATCCTTCTACCTATAGCCTTCCTTTGGCCAATGATGTTCTTTGAATAATTATTTATCCATTTAGGGTCATTGTTGTCTGATCTGAGTTTTTTGTATGGTATGTTCTGCCTTTGTGCATTAAGTAATTCACTATTTAAATTGTCGTGGAACTCGGCAATCTCAGATCTCGTTATCAGGTCGGTGTCATCTGTCAGGTTCACGGCCAAGCGGCCCCCTCTCTCAGCTGCCTCCTAAACTGTCAAATTTGCCCTTCTGAAATCAGGTACTTTGATGGAATTTTCCTTACGTCTGCCCTGAAAATCGCTGGAATGGAATTCTTTGTGATAACTGTTTGCAATTCGTTTCCCTACCTCGACTTCGGCCCTTCAGCCAGGGTTTTTCTCTGTTCGACAAACTAAATCGATATATTAATACCGTGTGGGTTCGGTTATATGTTGACTTAGGAAACAGTCCTGGATCGTCTCGAGAAAATCCTCTGATTCTGAGTTACCCGTAAGGTCAGTCCAATCTATTTGGCCAAGGTTAAAGTCGCCTACTATACAGACTTTGTTGTGTATGGAAGCCCTGCGCATATCATCCCAGATAAGTCGCTCATTGATGCTTTCAAGATTGGGGGGTCTATATATTACTCCTGTGATTAATTTTTCCCGACCGTCGCTTAATTCTATCCAAATTGTTTCTGTATTCCTCTCAGTTTTTATTTCCTTATTTATTTCACACTTCAGATTATCCCTAACATAGATTGCTACTCCGCCTCTTTTCCTGGTCTGCCTATCGGTATGGAACAGTTTGTAACCCGCAATTTGGTATTCGACTGGTAACTCACGTGTGTCTAGGTTGATCCATGTTTCAGTGAATGCAATTATATCGATTTTTCGGTACATGCCAAGGCCCTAATATCATCCATTTTGTTTCTCATACTTCTACTGTTC
>NW_024749010.1:0-10687 GCF_018991925.1 Homarus americanus
TGGTTGTTATAATCATAGTCGTGGTTGTTATAATCGTGGTCGTGGTTGTTATAATCATGGTCCTGGTTGTTATAATCATGGTCATGGTTGTTATAATGTTGATCGTGGTTGTTATAATCATGGTCGTGGTTGTTATAATTATAGTCGTGATTGTTATAATCATAGTCGTGGTTGTTATATTCATAGTCGTGGTTGTTATAATCATAATCGTGGTTGTTATATTCATATTCGAGGTGGAAATATTCATTAACGTGGTTGTTATAATCATAGTCGTGGTTGTTATAATCATGGTCGTCGTTGTTTTAATCATGGTCCTGGTTGTTATGGTCGTGGTTGTTATAATTATAGTCGTGGTTGTTATAATCATGGTCGTGGGTGATATAATCATGGTCGTGGGTGATATAATCATGGTCGTGGGTGATATAATCATAATTAAATTAAGTTGTTATACTCATGGTCGTGGTTGTTATAATCATGGTCATTAAGTTGTTATAATCATGGTCGTGGTTGTTATAATCATGGTGGTGGTTATAATCATGGTCGTGGTTGTTATAATCATGGTCGTGGTTGTTGTAATCATGGTCGTGGTTGTTTTAATCATGGTCGTGGTTGTTATAATCTTAGTCGTGATTGTTATAATCAGAGTCGTGGTTGTTGTATTCATAGTCGTGGTTGTTATAATCATAATCGTGGTTGTTATAATCATATTCGTGGTTGGAATATTCATGAACGTGGATGTTATAATCATAGTCGTGGTTGTTATAATCATGGTCGTCGTTGTTATAATCATGGTCCTGGTTGTTATGGTCGTGGTTGATATAATCATAGTCGTGGTTGTTATAATCATGGTCGTGGTTGTTATAATCATGGTCGTGGTTGTTATAATCATGGTCGTGGTTGTTATAATCATGGTCCTTGTTGTTATAATCATGGTCGTAATTGTTATAATCATGGTCATGGTTGTTATAATCATAGTCGTGGTTGTTATAATCATGGTCGTGCTTGTTATAATCTTGGTCGTCGTTGTTATAATCATGGTCATGGTTGTTATAATCCTGGTCGTGTTTGTTATAATCATGGTCGTGGTTGTTATAATTTTGGTCGTGGTTGTTATAATCATGGTCGTGGTTGTTATAATCAGAGTCGTGGTTGTTATAATCATGGTCGTATTTGTTATAATCATGGTCGTGGTTGTTATAATCATGGTAGTGGTTGTTATAATCATAGTCGTGGTTATTATAATCATGATTAAATGGTGATATGGTCATGGTTATTTATAATCATGGTAATTGAATTTATTATAATCTCGCCAGATGTGGATTTGATATAATCATAGTCGTGATTGTTTTAATCATAGCGTGGTTGTTATAATCATAGTGGTTGTTATAATCATAGTCGTGGTTGTTATAATCATAGTCGTGGTTGGTATATTCATGGTAGTGGTTGTTATAATCATAGTCGTGGTTGTTATAATCATGGTCGTGGGTGATATAATCATAGTCGTGGTTGCTATAATCATGGTCGTGGTTGTTATAATCATGGTCGTGGATGTTATAATCATGGTCCTTGTTGTTATGGTCGTGGTTGTTATAATCATAGTCGTGGTTGTTATAATCATGGTCGTGGGTGATATGGTCATGGTTGTTATACACATGGTCATGGTTGTTATAATCATGTTCGTGGTTGTTATAATCATGGTCGTGCTTATGATCACAGTCGTGGTTGTTATAATCTTGGTCGTGGTTGTTATAATCATGGTTGTGGTTGTTATAATCATAGTCGTGGTTGTTATAATCATGGTCGTGGTTGTTAGTTTCATGGTCGTGGTTGTTATAATCATGGCCGTGAATGTTATAATCACGGTCCTTGTTGTTATAATCATGGTCGTAATTGTTATAATCATGGTCATGGTTGTTATAATCATAGTCGTGATTGTTTTAATCATAGCCGTGGTTGGTATATTCATGGTAGTGGTTGTTATAATCATAGTCATGGTTGTTATAATCATGGTCGTGGTTATGATCACAGTCATGGTTGTTATAATCTTATTCGTGGTTGTTATAATCATGGCTGTGGTTTTTATAATCATGGTCCTGGTTGTTATGGTCGTGGTTGTTATAATCATATTCGCGGTTGTTATAATCATGGTCGTGGGTGATATGGTCGTGGTTGTTATACACATGGTCATGGTTGTTATAATCATGTTCGTGGTTGTTATAATCATGGTCGTGCTTATGATCACAGTCGTGGTTGTTATAATCTTGGTCGTGGTTGGTATAATCATGGTTGTGGTTGTTATAATCATGGTCCTGGTTGTTATAATCATGTTCGTGGTTGTTATAATCCTAGTCGTGGTTGTTATATTCATGGTCGTGGTTGTTATAATCATGGTCGTTGTTGTTATAATCATGGCGTGGTTGTTATAATCATTTACGTGGTTGTTATAATCATGGTCGTGGTTGTTGCAATCATGGTCGGGTTGTTGCAATTATGGTCATGGTTGTTGGCAACTGGCGGTTGTGGTTGATAATCAGGTCGTGGTTGTTATAATCAGGTCGGGCTGTTACAACTGGCGGCTGTGGTTGTTACAATCATGGTTGTGGTTGTTACAATCATGGTCGTGGTTGTTGCAATCATGGTCGTGGTTGTTGCAATCATGGTCTTGGTTGTTACAATCATGGTCGTGGTTGTTATAATCATGGTCGTGGTTCAGGGTCGTGGTTCATGGTCGTGGTTGTTATAATCATAATCGTGGTTGTTATAATCATAGTCGTGGTTGTTATAATCATAGTCGTGGTTGTTATAATCATACTCGTGGTTGTTATAATCATAGTCGTGGTTCTGATCGTGGTTGTTATAATCTTAGTCGTGGTTGTTATAATCATAGTCGTGGTGGTTATAATCATAGTCGTGGTTGTTTTAATCATGGTCGTGTTTGTTATAATCATGGTCGTGGTTGCTATAATCATGGTCGTGATTGTTATAATCATGGTTGTGGTTGTTATAATCATGGTTGTAGTTCATGATCGTGGTTGTTATAATCATGGTCGTGGTTGTTATATTTATGGTTATGGTTGTTATATTCATAGTCGTTGTTGTTATAATCATAGTTGTGGTTGCTATAATCATGGTCATGGTTGTTATAATCGTGGTAGTGGATGTTATAATCATGGTCGTGGTTGTTATAATCATAGTCGTGGTTGTTATAATCATGGTCGTGGTTGTTATAATCATAGTCGTGTTTGTTATAATCATGGTCGTGGTTGTTATAATCATGGTCGTGGTTGTTATAATTATGGTAATGGTTGATATAATCATGGTCGTGGTTGCTATAATCGTGGTCGTGGTTGTTATAATCATGGTCCTGGTTGTTATAATCATGGTCGTGGTTGTTATAATCTTAATCGACGTTGTTATAATCATGGTCGTGGTTGATATAATCATAGTCGTGATTGTTATAATCATAGTCGTGGTGGTTATAATCATAGTCGTGGTTGTTATAATCATGGTCGTCGTTGTTTTAATCATGGTCCTGGTTGTTATGGTCGTGGTTGTTATAATCATAGTCGTGGTTGTTATAATCATGGTCGTGGGTGATATGGTCATGGTTGTTATATACGTGGTCATGGTTGTTATAATCATGGTCGTGGTTGTTATAATCATGGTCGTGGTTACAGGATCACAGTCGGCTGTTATAAACCTGGTTGTATTGTAAATCAGCGGTTGTGGTTGTTATAATCATGGTCTTGGTTGTTATAATCATTGTCGTATTTATTGGTAATCATGGCTCGGTGATATAATAACATGGTTGTTATATACGTGGTCGTGGTTGTTATAATCATCGTCGTGTTTGTTATAATAATGGTCGTGGGTTGTTATAGTCATTGGTCGTGGTTGTTATAATCATGGTGCTGGTTGTTATAATCATGGTCGTGGTTGTTATAATGTTGATCGTGGTTGTTATAATCATATTCCTAGTTGTTATAATCATTGTTGTGGTTGTTACATTCATGGTCGTGGTTGTTATAAACATGGTCGTGGTTGTTATAATCATGGTCGTGGTTGTTAAAATCATGGTCGTGGTTGTTATAATCAAGGTCGTGGTTGTTACAATCATGGTCGTGGTTGTTGCAATTATGGTCATGGTTGTTACAATCATGGTTGTGGTTGTTACAATCATGGTTGTGGTTGTTATAATCATAGTCGTGGTTGTTATAATCATAGTCGTCGTTGTTATAATCATGGTCCTGGTAGTTATGGTCGTGGTTGTTATAATCATAGACGTGGTTGTTTATAATCATGGTCGTTGGTGATATAATAATGGTCGGTTGTTATAATTATGGTCGTGGTTATTATAATCATGGTCGTGGGTTGTTATAACTGCATGGTCGTATGTTATAATCATGGTCAGTGGTTATGATCATAGTCGTGGTTGTTGTAATCATGGCCGTGGTTGTTATAATCATGGTCGTGGCTGTTATAACCATAGTCGTGGCTGTTATAATCATGGTCGGGTTGTTATAATCATCGCCGTGTTTGTTATAACTGGCGGTCGTGGTTGTTATAATTATGGTCGTGGTTGTTATAATCATGGTCATGGTTGACATAATCATGGTCGTGGTTGTTATAATCGTGGTCGTGGCTGTTATAATCATGGTCCTGGTTGTTATAATCATGGTCGTGGTTGTTATAATGTTGATCGTGGTTGCTATAATCATGGTCGTGGTTGTTATAATTATAGTCGTGATTTTTATAATCATAGTCGTGGTTGTTATATTCATAGTCGTGGTTGTTATAATCATAATCGTGGTTGTTATATTCATATTCGAGGTTGGAATATTCATTAACGTGGTTGTTATAATCATAGTCGTGGTTGTTATAATCATGGTCGTCGTTGTTTTAATCATGGTCCTGGTTGTTATGGTCGTGGTTGTTATAATTATAGTCGTGGTTGTTATAATCATGGTCGTGGGTGATATAATCATGGTCGTGGGTGATATAATCATGGTCGTGGGTGATATAATCATAGTAGTTGTTGTTATACCTGGCGGTCGGTTGTTATAATCATGGTCGTGTTGTTATAATCATGGTCGTTGTTATATTGGTTATAATCATGGTCGTGGTTGTTATAATCATGGTCGTGGTTGTTGTAATCATGGTCGTGGTTGTTTTAATCATGGTCGTGGTTGTTATAATCTTAGTCGTGATTGTTATAATCATAGTCGTGGTTGTTATATTCATAGTCGTGGTTGTTATAATCATAATCGTGGTTGTTATAATCATATTCGTGGTTGGAATATTCATGAACGTGGATGTTATAATCATAGTCGTGGTTGTTATAATCATGGTCGTCGTTGTTATAATCATGGTTCTGATTGTTATGGTCGTGGTTGTTATAATCATAGTCGTGGTTGTTTATAATCATGGTCGTTGGTGATATAATTATGGTCGTGGTTGTTATACTCATGGTCGTGGTTGTTATAATCATGGTCGTGGTTGTTATAATCATGGTCATGGTTGTTATAATCATGGTCATGGTTATGATCATAGTCGTGGTTGTTATAATCATGGTCGTGGTTGTTATAATCATGGTCATGGTTGTTATAATCATAGTCGTGATTGTTTTAATCATAGCCGTGGTTGTTATAATCATAGTCGTGGTTGTTATAATCATAGTCGTGGTTGTTATAATCATAGTCGTGGTTGGTATATTCATGGTCGTGGTTGTTATAATCATAGATGTGGTTGTTATAATCATGGTCGTGGGTGATATAATCATAGTCATGGTTGCTATAATCATGGTCGTGGGTGATATGGTCATGGTTGTTATACACATGGTCATGGTTGTTATAATCATTGTCGTGGTTGTTATAATCATGGTAGTGGTTATGATCACAGTCGTGGTTGTTATAATCTTGGTCGTGGTTGTTATAATCATGGTTGTGTTTGTTATAATCATGGTCCTGGTTGTTATTATCATGGTCGTGGTTGTTATAATCATGGTTGTGGTTGTTATAATCATGGTCCTGGTTGTTATAATCATGTTCGTGGTTGTTATAATCATAGTCGTGGTTGTTATATTCATGGTCGTGGTTGTTATAATCATGGTCGTTGTTGTTATAATCATGGTCGTGGTTGTTATAATCATTTACGTGGTTGTTATAATCATGGTCGTGGTTGTTACAATCATGGTCGTGGTTGTTGCAATTATGGTCACGGTTGTTACAATCATGGTTGTGGTTGATACAATCAGGGTCGTGGTTGTTATAATCAGGGTCGTGGCTGTTACAATCATGGTTGTGGTTGTTACAATCATGGTCGTGGTTGTTGCAATCATGGTCGTGGTTGTTGCAATCATGGTTCGCGTTACAAACCAGGCGGTCAGTTGTTATAATCATGGTCGTGGGTGATATGGTCGTGGTTGTTATACACATGGTCATGGTTCATGGTAGTGGTTATAATCATAGTCGTGGTTGTTATAATCATAGTCGTGGTTGTTATAATCATAGTCGTGGTTGTTATAATCATAGTCGTGGTGGTTATAATCATAGTCGTGGTTGTTTTAATCATGGTCGTGTTTGTTATAATCATGGTCGTGGTTGCTATAATCATGGTCTTGATTGTTAGAATCATGGTTGTGGTTGTTATAATCATGGTCGTGGTTCATGATCGTGGTTGTTATAATCATGGTCGTGGTTGTTATATTTATGGTTATGGTTGTTATATTCATAGTCGTTGTTGTTATAATCATAGTTGTGGTTGCTATAATCATGGTCGTAGTTGTTATAATCGTGGTAGTGGTTGTTATAATCAAGGTCGGTTGTTATAATCATAGTCGTGGCTGTTATAATCTTCAGCGGTCGGGTTGTTATAATCATAGTCGTGGTTTGTTATAATCATGGTCGGTTGTTATAATCGCGCCTGCTATAATTGCGCCTGCTGATATAATCGCTATCGGCGTTATAATCGTGGCCGTGGTTGTTATAATCATGGTCCTGGTTGTTATAATCATGGTCGTGGTTGTTATAATCTTAATCGACGTTGTTATAATCATGGTCGTGGTTGTTATAATCATAGTCGTGATTGTTATAATCATAGTCGTGGTGGTTATAATCATAGTCGTGGTTGTTATAATCATGGTCGTCGTTGTTTTAATCATGGTCCTGGTTGTTATGGTCGTGGTTGTTATAATCATAGTCGTGGTTGTTATAATCATGGTCGTGGGTGATATGGTCATGGTTGTTATATACATGGTCATGGTTGTTATAATCATGGTCGTGGTTGTTATATTCATGGTCGTGGTTATGATCACAGTCGTGGTTGTTATAATCTTGGTTGTGGTTGTTATAATCATGGTTGTGGTTGTTATAATCATGGTCCTGGTTGTTATAATCATTGTCGTGTTTGTAATAATCATGGTCCTGGTTGTTATAATCATGGTCGTGGTTGTTATAATGTTGATCGTGGTTGTTATAATCATATTCCTAGTTGTTATAATCATTGTTGTGGTTGTTATATTCATGGTCGTGGTTGTTATAAACATGGTCGTGGTTGTTAGTAACTGGGCGGTCGCTGTTAAAAATCATGGTCGGTTGTTGGTAATCAAGGCCGTGGTTGTTACAACTATCGTGGTTGTTGCATTATGGTCGCGATTGTTAAGCAATCATGGTTGTGGCTGCTACAATCAGGGTCGTGGGTTGTTTTTAATCAGGTTGTGGTTGTTGCTAACTGGCGTTGTGGTTGTTACAACTGGCGGTCGTGGTTGTTACAATCATGGTCGTGGTTGTTGGCAATCATGGTCTTGCTGTTACATCGCGGTCGGCTGTTAACTGCGGTAGTGGTTCAGTAGTCGGTTGTTATAATCATAGTCTTGGTTGTTATAATCATAGTCGTGTTTGTGATAATCATGGTCGTGGTTGTTATAATCATGGTCGTGATTGTTATAATCATGGTTGTGGTTGTTGTAATCATGGTCGTTGTTCATGATCGTGGTTGTTATAATCATGGTCGTGGTTGTTATATTAATGGTTGTGATTGTTATATTCATAGTCGTGGTTGTTATAATCATAGTCTTGGTTGTTATAATCATAGTCGTGTTTGTTATAATCATGGTCGTGGTTGTTAAAATCATGGTCCTGAATGTTATAACCGCGTTGTGGTTGTTATAATCATGGTCGGTTGGCATATTCATGGTCGTGGTTGTTATATTCATAGTCGTGGTTGTAATAATCATAGTCGTGGTTGTTATAATCATAGTTGTGGTCGTTATAATCATGGTCGTAGTTGTTGTAATTATGGTAGTGGTTGTTATAATCATGGTCGTGGTTGTTATAATTATGGTCGTGGTTATAATCATGGTCGTGGTTGTTACAATCATGGTCGTGGTTATTACAATCATGGTCGTGGTTGTTACAATCATGGTTGTGGTTGTTATAATCATAGTCGTGGTTGTTATATTCATAGTCGTCGTTGTTATAATCATGGTCCTGGTTGTTATGGTCGTGGTTGTTATAATCATAGTCGTGGTTGTTTATAATCATGGTCGTTGGTGATATAATTATGGTCTAGGTTGTTATACTCATGGTCGTGGGTTATAATCATGGTCGTGGTTGTTATAATCATGGTCGGGTTGTTATAACTGGCGCATTGGCAGTTGGCGATCATAGTCGTGGCTGTTATAATCTTGTCGGTTGCTATAACTGGCGGTCGGCTGTTATAACTGGGCGGCCGTGGTTGTTATAATCATAGTCGGTTGTTATAATCAACAGTCGTGGGTTGTTACAATCATAGTCGGTTGGTATATTCATGGTCGTGGCTGTTATAATCATAGTCGTGGTTGTTATAATCATGGTCGGTGATATAATCATAGTCGTGGGTTGCTATAATCATGGCCGCGGTTGTTATAATCATGGTCGTAGTTGTTATAATCATGGTCCTGGTTGTAATGCTCGTGGTTGTTATAATCATGGTCGTGGTTATGATCACAGTCGTGGTTGTTATAATCTTGGTCGTGGTTGTTATAATCATGTTTGTGGTTGTTATAATCATGGTCCTGGTTGTTATAATCATGGTCGTGTTTGTTATAATCATGGTCCTGGTTGTTATAATCATGGTCGTGGTTGTTATAATCTTGATCGTGGTTATTATAATCATATTCCTGGTTGTTATAATCATAGTCGTGGTTGTTATATTCATGGTCGTGGTTGTTATAATCATGGTCGTGGTTGTTGTAATCATGATCATGGTTGAAATAATCATGGACGTGGTTGTTATAATCATGGTCGTGGTTGTTACAATCATGGTCGTGGTTGTTGCAATTATTGTCATGGTTGTTACAATCATGGTTGTGGTTGTTACATTCAGGGTCGTGGTTGTTATAATCAGGGTCGTGGATTTTACAATCATGGTTGTGGTTGTTACAATCATGGTCGTGGTTGTTATAATCATGGTCGTGGTTTTTATAATCATATTCGTGGTTGTTATAATCATAGTCGTGATTGTTATAATCATAGTCGTGATTGTTATAATCATAGTCGTGGTTATTATATTCATAGTCGTGGTTGTTATAATCATAATCGTGGTTGTTATAATCATATTCGTGGTTGGAATATTCATGAACGTGGTTGTTATAATCATAGCCGTGATTGATATAATCATGGTCGTCGTTGTTATAATCATGGTCCTGGGTGTTATGGTCGTGGTTGTTATAATCATAGTCGTGGTTGTTATAATCATGGTCATGGTTGTGATCATAGTCGTGGTTGTTATAATCATGGTCGTGGTTGTTATAATCATGGTCGTGGTTGTTATAATCATGGCCGTGGTTGTTATAATCAGGGTCCTTGTTGTTATAATCATGGTCGTAATTGTTATAATCATGGTCATGGTTGTTGTAATCATAGTCGTGATTGTTTTAATCATAGCCGTGGTTGTTATAATCATGGTCGTGGTTGCTATAATCATGGTCGTGGTTGTTATAATCATGGTCCTTGTTGTTATGGTCGTGGTTGTTATAATCATATTCGCGGGTTTTATAATCATGGTCGTGGGTGATATGGTCGTTGTTGTTATACACATGGTCATGGTTGTTATAATCATGGTCGTGGTTGTTATAATCTTGATCGTGGTTGTTATAATCATGTTCGTGGTTGTTATAATCATAGTCGTGGTTGTTATATTTATGGTCGTGGTTGTTACAATCATAGTCTTGGTTGTTGCAATTATGGTCATGTTTGTTACAATCATGGTTGTGGTTGTTACAATCAGGGTCGTGGTTGTTATAATCAGGGTCGTGGCTGTTACAATCATGGTTGTGGTTGTTACAATCATGGTCGTGGTTGTTGCAATCATGGTCGTGGTTGTTGCAATCATGGTTTTGGTTGTTACAATCATGGTCAAGGTTGTTATAATCATGGTCGTGGTTCATGGTCGTGGTTGTTATAATCATGGTTGTGGTTCATGGTCGTGGTTGTTATAATCATAGTCGTGGTTGTTATAATCTTAGTCGTGGTTCATGATCGTGGTTGTTATAATCATAGATGTGATTGTTATAATCATAGTCGTGGTGGTTATAATCATAGTCGTGGTTGTTTTAATCATGGTCATGTTTGATATAATCATGGTCGTGGTTGTTATAATCATGGTCGTGATTGTTATAATCATGGTTGTGGTTGTTATAATCATGGTC
>NW_024749011.1:0-11727 GCF_018991925.1 Homarus americanus
TACTACTACTTTGCTGGCACTCGGAATCGAGTATGACGATCATCCAGCAACGCTACAATGTTATGAGTTATTAGGGATGTCACATTCACTGGTAAGTTTTGAGGTGGCTAAAGAGGCCGATACGGAACCGGCAGCGTCGTTCACATTCGTTGCACATGTGAAGGGCTGCATCTAGCGTGCCTTTCCGGCGTTGGCGCTTGTCTGTCTCGGTTTGCAGTCGGGCTAACTCGAAAGTATTGACACCTTCTCGTAAGGTGCTCCTCCAAGCATTACAGTGTGGAGTAATCGACTCCCAGGTGAGGGGGTCGATTTGGCACTTTTTCAGGTTTGTCTTAAAGCTATCCTTATACCTTTTCAGTTGCCTGCTTTGGCAGTCTACTGTCGTCCATGCGGGTAATATCCAGGTATATCTACGCCCACGATATACATTCACGGACGCCTGAAATCACGCCCACGATATACATCCACGGACGCCTGAAATCACGCCCCCGTTATACATCCACAGACCATCTAGAGATACATCCCCGCCCCGAAAAATACACCCCAGCGAACAGTTTTTAGCATTCTCACCCAAAACACACAGATCACAGGTCACTCTACACCACTTAAGAAACTGAAACGACAATTCCTCCACACCCCCCGACGATAACGTAAACAAAGACTTGTTCACATCCAGCAGGTAATGTAAACACTGTACTGTATCTCACTCTTTGCTGTCAAGTGACAAATCTCTCACTGACTCTCGTATACAAATAATGATACTGAGATATAACGAAAATGGTTATATAGAGTCAAAATTAAAGCCAAATTCTTATTCTGCATTTCAGAGGATAACAAATTTTAAACAATTATGTACAGTACCTGTGTCGGACTCACACATATATTTAAAGTTAAGATTTAGGAGGTACAACGTAATAAAGAATGTGCACGTTAGACACAAACAAAATCAAACATGATCGAGAAAATTGTTATGTCCATCTCAAGTTTATATTTATAATAGCAAAAATTATAATAAAAATTATTAATAATTTCAATAATATCTTGGTAGATAATGCTTCCAAACAGTTATATCTTTACAGACGTTAAATTTAGCATTATAGTGAGCTAAAGCTGGGTATTCTTAACATATATATGGAATTATTTGCGATATATCAATATTAATCGAACATTATGTTTGAGCCAATGGGCTGCAGGGAGGGTGGCCTGGCTTTACCGCCGCTAAAAAACCCGACGATTTCATGAACTGGGCAATTTGTATGAAGTAAACAATCATATCAAATTCACATAAGTAAAAATAAGTTTTACTACACATTTACAGCAAAACAATATAAATAATTAAAAAGAAGCATATTCTACAGGGTAAAGAAGATAGGTAACGCCAATTCAGATTTTTATTAAAAATAAACACATACAAAGATTCAGCAATGAATCCCTTTGGCCTTATTTAGAGCTTTTCTTTTCAAAACCCTTTTCTCATTATATTCTTTTTCAATACGAATTGCGACATCTAGAACGTGTCTCATTTGGTAGTTGCGACCAAAACAAGTTCGGGAGGGGGGTGTGCCAGGGAGGGGAGGGAGGTGCTGACGAGGAAGACAGAATTCATTATTATCCTCTTTGGCCTCCATGTCGAAGAACCGAAGTGCAGGATTTCTTCTCCGCCGCCTTTCGTCGCATTGCTCCTCCTCCTCTTCTTCATCCGAAGAGCTTGACGTACTGTGAGATGAGAGCTCATACCCTTCAGGAGACCCTGATGAGTCCTCGTCATTGTATGATTCATCATGAGCGATAAAACTATCGGAGTTCTCATCGCTCCCCGACTCGTCGGAGTTCTCATCGCTCCACGACTCGTCGGAGTTCTCATCGCTCCACGACTCGTCGGAGTTCTCATCGCTCCACGACTCGTCGGAGTTCTCATCGCTCCACGACTCGTCGGAGTTCTCATCGCTCCACGACTCGTCCTAGTCATTCCATTTTGCAGGAGAGCTTCCATCGTCACTTTCGCTGTCAGAAACAAGTCTACTGCGTTTTCTCAGCCCCAGCCGAGGGCAAGCCATTTCAATCAAACTTATTATTAAGTTAACGGTTACTGGTGCAGTAAATCTACTGTACAGTAGGTGTCAATTTTGTAGTAAGAGGTTATGTGGGTGAGGTGGTCAGTTTTGAATTTTCCTGTACAGTATGTGGGACAACTATACTGGTGTAGACGATGATAGTGTAGATTATAATAGTGCAGATGATGGTGTAGACATTGATGGTGTAGATGATGGTGTAGACGATGATAGTGTAGATTATGATAGTGCAGATGATGGTGTAGACATTGATAGTGTAGATGATGGTGTAGACGATGATAGTGTAGATGATGGTGTAGACGATGATAGTGTAGATGATGATAGTGTAGATGATGGTGTAGACGATGATAGTGTAGATGATGGTGTAGACGATGATAGTGAAGATTATGATAGTGTAGATGATGGTGTAGATGATGATAGTGTAGATGATGGTGTAGACGATGATAGTGTAGATGATGGTGTAGACGATGATAGTGTAGATGATGGTGTAGACGATGATAGTGTAGATGATGGTGTAGACGATGATAGTGTAGATGATGGTGTAGACGATGATAGTGTAGATGATGGTGTAGACGATGATAGTGTAGATGATGGTGTAGACGATGATAGTGAAGATTATGATAGTGTAGATGATGGTGTAGACGATGATAGTGTAGATGATGGTGTAGACGATGATAGTGAAGATTATGATAGTGTAGATGATGGTGTAGACGATGATAGTGTAGATGGTGGTGTAGACGATGATAGTGTAGATGATGGTGTAGACGATGGTAGTGTAGATGATGGTGTAGATGATGATAGTGTAGATGATGGTGTAGACGATGATAGTGTAGATGATGGTGTAGACGATGATAGTGAAGATTATGGTGTAGAGTTGTAGACGATGGTAGTGTAGATGATGATGGTGTCACTGTAGACGATGGTGTAGTTGATAGTGTACATGATGGTGTAAACGATGATAGTGTAGAAGATGGAACACACACACACACACACACACACACACACACACACACCATAGATAAATTCAATAAAAAACGCTTGAAATTTCACTTTACTTATGTGAATAACATGAAATAACAGCATAGTAATTAATAATAATAATAAATAAAAATAATATTACTAATAATAAAGTATAATATAAATAACAATAAATCACAAGAATAAATTTGGATTGTTTTAGAATGATCAGTACCTTTAATATTACTTAATACAGCCACACCCCTGAGACACACCCAGAAAAAAAAAAAAAAAAAAGTTTAATATTGTGCACAGATGAACCACTACTAAAAATACCACCTCACCGTAAAACTAGACTACACCAACACCAAACTGTAAGAGTGTGTGTGAGTGTGTGTGTGTCCTGGTGTGGTCCACTCCCAAAATAGTGTGTCACGACCCCTGGTGAAGGTTTAACAGTCTGACAACACGAATTAAGAAATCTTCACACCGAAAATTGAAAACTTAGCCACCGAGTTTATTTTGATATTGAGGAAAAAGAAAGTTTGGTGAAGAGGGATATATTGTAGTAGTGAGCAGCGAGCGTTGACTGTTCGTCTCATACACTTACTGACACCAAACAACTTGTCACTTGTTGGGACACACACACACACACACACACACACACACCTTCTCTGGCTCCTAAACTCTCTCCTTTCTTAAAGTTGTATTCACTTCTTTGCATTCAGTAGCTAAGTGCTTGAATGATTGACCCTCACGCAGATGTAAGCAT
Organism: Homarus americanus; assembly: GCF_018991925.1. Taxonomy (NCBI): domain Eukaryota; kingdom Metazoa; phylum Arthropoda; class Malacostraca; order Decapoda; family Nephropidae; genus Homarus; species Homarus americanus. The sequence goes on from NW_024749011.1 coordinate 3,802, forward strand.
AAGTGTGAGGCCAGACACATTGCCTCACACTGCTGTGCTAACCCAGATGTGAATAAGTCAACCTCTAAGTACAGAACTACACAAACAATACTCAGGAAATACTCTAACATTCACTGCCATAAGGAACACGAGACAAACATGACCCGTAAGTATAAATATACAGGCGAATAAGAATAACACTATATATGCCTCTTTGGATATCTAAGGCGGGTGTATATATGCTGTAAAAAAAATGCATTCGATATGATACAAGAACAGTAGACAAAAAAAAGATGCCCCTCTCCTCTGCTCCTGACACCGTGAACACAGCAGGGGTGGCGGGGGCAGTATGGGTGGTAGGGTGGGGGCGGGAGCGGTATGGGTGACTGGGGAATAGTGCGGGGGTGAACGGGGTACCAGCCAATACAACACTGGTATGTACAGCTGCCGTTTCAACACTACATTCCTTATAAACTTGGGGAAAAAATATTGAATTTGTCTCGACTAAAGGATCCCAAAATATCATAATAATAATAACAATAATAATAATAATAATAATAATAATAATAATAATAATAATAATAATAATAATAATAATAATAATAATAATAATAATAATAATAATAATAATAATAATAATAATAAATAAATAAATAAATAAACAAAACGTATCTCATCTCGGGGTCTTTTCAATGGTTCCCCCTAACCCTCCCCTCCCCTCCCCCTCCCCTTCCCCTTCCCCTTCCCCCAGGCTTCCGTACCCAAGGAAGACCATAACTAAGTCCACCATCACCCACAGCCAATACTAACAACTTATTTTTAACACGACACTTAAAACATCCACAGGTGTAGAAAAACCCCCATAACAAATTCCTAACTCACATTTTATACTTAAAAATACCCACAAGAATCTCATTAACTCCAAACACACAAACGCATATCATTACTTCCATATAACTTAGACAACCCGGAACTATAAAGAGGAAGCCAGAAGGTCGTATAAACCCCCTTTCCCCATCCAGCACCACCATCAGGAGCTGGGAGGAGCCTTCAGGATCTTGGGGAAGGTCTTGGGTGATCCTCCTTCACTAGACAACAAAGTACTCCCCTCTGCCTGTACTCTTGACCATCGCCAACTAAGGTTCCTGAATCTCCCAGCCATTGTAAGTTTGAGATAAAGAGCATAATGGTGCAGATGTGGTTGACGTTAACATGATGGTAGGTTAACATGATGGTAGGTTAACATGGTGGTAGGTTAACATGATGGTAGGTTAACATGATGGTAGGTTAACATGGTGGTAGGTTAACATGATGGTAGGTTAACATGGTGGTAGGTTAGCATGGTGGTAGGTTAACATGATGGGAGGTTAACATGGTGGTAGGTTAACATGATGGTAGGTTAACATGGTGGTAGGTTAACATGGTGGTAGGTTAACATGATGGTAGGTTAACATGATGGTAGGTTAACATGATGGTAGGTTAACATGGTGGTAGGTTAACATGGTGGTAGGTTAACATGATGGTAGGTTAACATGATGGTAGGTTAGCATGATGGTAGGTTAGCATGATGGCAGGTTAGCATGGTGGTAGGTTAACATGGTGGTAGGTTAACATGGTGGTAGGTTAACATGGTGGTAGGTTAACATGGTGGTAGGTTAACATGGTGGTAGGTTAACATGGTGGTAGGTTAACATGATGGTAGGTTAACATGATGGTAGGTTAACATGGTGGTAGGTTAACATGGTGGTAGGTTAACATGGTGGTAGGTTAACATGGTGGTAGGTTAACATGATGGTAGGTTAACATGATGGTAGGTTAACATGATGGTAGGTTAACATGGTGGTAGGTTAACATGGTGGTAGGTTAACATGATGGTAGGTTAACATGGTAGGTAGGTTAACATGGTGGTAGGTTAACATGGTGGTAGGTTAACATTATGGTAGGTTAACATGATGGTAGGTTAACATGATGGTAGGTTAACATGATGATGGTAGGTTAACATGATGATGGTTGGCTAATGTGATGACAGGCTAACATGATGGTTCTAGGCTAATATGATGGGTATTCTAACATGATTTAACTTAACATGATAATAAACTAACATGATAGTATGAGGGAAAGAATTATGACTCGGAAAATGACCAAAGTTTTAGTCCATCAATTTATATCTAACTTAGACATACATGAGTGTAATGTGTACATAATTTCACAATATTCTTACCACAAGTTCTCTCAACACGTCACCTCACACCTCCGGCTTCTCTCCCTCCCCACCTCACGTTCTTCCCTCACACCTTCACATCCCTCCCTCCACATATCTCCTCCATCATCTCTACACCAACACCAAAATAAACTCACAAGATGTATAAGTAATTACTATACGTCCGGAGATGGACCCTTGAATAGTGCCCGCCAAGTGTTCATCTGAGAGAGAGAGAGAGAGAGAGAGAAGGGACTCTTGTTATCTAGATTTCAGTCGCCATATGTGATTCTTGTTTAACACACACACACACACACACACACACACACACACACACACACACACACACACACACACACACACACACACACACACACACACACACACACACACACACACACACACACACACACACACACACACACACACACACACACACACACACACACACACACACACACACACACACACACACACACACACACACACACACACACAAAGTTCAAAGGTCATACACGTTTTTGTCTTAGTATTCCACCTGATACCAACACCAGTCTCTCCTTTATGTTCAACAACCTGTAAGTCGAGATGGTATACAATGTTCACCAAGTTCAGACAATGGAGGCAGGCATACCTCAGTGGGAGCAACATTAGGTGGTGAATGTATACTGACACGACAAGATGGTCAACCTACACACAAAAGGTAAACAGAATTGCGTGTTGCATCAAGAGGAGGACAGGAGGGAGCGGGAAGAGGTCGACCTGCAGAATTAACAACACAGCCTAACATCTACAATAAGGTTTAAATCGTGTGTCTGTGTCTGTCTCATTGTTGACTATCGTAGAACAGGTCAATTATATCGTTAAATAAAGAGCTGAGCCTTCCTAATAAACACAAGTTAGGAATGACAATAAACAGTGGATTCAAAAGGGCAATATTTTTTTTTGTTTTACGATACTCACCAATGGACCTCGAGAGAATCACCTCACTCAAACATACGCAATTATATATAACCTAAATTCTACGGGACTCCGACAGGTAAGTGAGGGTGATTACCTTGCTACAGCGACCAACTTAATCTATAGTGATCCATCCTATTCCATTGACTGCTTTATTACAACGACTATTAATTATTTTTACTTCAAGGATCAACGACATTTTCTAAAGGATCGCTGTGAGGGACAAATAAATTCAGTAACATCGGTTGAATAAATATAACAGTGACGTTAGATTAGGTTAGGTTAAGATAGGTTAGGTTAGGTTAAGATAGGTTAGGTTAGGTTAGGTTAGGTTAGGTTAGGTTAGGTTAGGTTAGGTTAGGTTAGGTTAGGTTAGGTTAGGTTTTAGACAGCTGAGCTCCAGACGTAAGGTGCCTGAAACACGACCCAGGAGCGTATATACATAACACAGGAGGAGAGTCAAGTGTGTCCAATACCTCCCTCGTTAACTGTGGTGGTGGTGAGGTGGTGGTGGTGAGGTGGTGAGGTGGTGAGGTGGTGGTGTGGTGGTGGTGTGGTGGTGGTGAGGTGGTGGTGTGGTGGTGGTGTGTGGTGGTGGTGGGTGGTGGTGTGGTGGTGGTGTGGTGGTGGTGAGGTGGTGAGGTGGTGGTGTGGTGGTGGTGTGGTGGTGGTGAGGTGGTGGTGTGGTGGTGGTGTGGTGGTGGTGAGGTGGTGGTGTGGTGGTGGTGTGGTGGTGTCTGGGAGATGATCAACACTATCATCATGGCGGCTCTGGTGTACATAGTCTCACACGAGTTATATTACATTGACCACAAGAGCTAGAACAGTAGTACAGTACATCAACACAACAGAAACAGGAGGTCACTGAAGATGTCTCATGGAACAGTAGTACAGTACATCAACACAACAGAAACAGGAGGTCACTGAAGATGTCTCATGGAACAGTAGTACAGTACATCAACACAACAGAAACAGGAGGTCACTGAAGATGTCTCATGTCACTCACTCAACATTGCCTGTGACTGATTGAGTGTGGTAATAACATCCTTGGTGACGCAACAGCTTAGGTCAAATTTGTCTGTGACCTTGACCTCTGACACGTAGTACAAGAGACAATGAATTATCAAGAAACAGACACATGTATAAATTTTGCATTCTGGTTCCTCCAATGTTGAGGTAATTACACGGCAGACGGACAAAACATTAACTACATAACCACCATTTCTGGGCTCATAACACAGGTGGTCTGGGCTAAGATTTATACCTGTACAATGTTTCAGGTAATTAATCCCTACAAGATGGACTGACAGTGAATTAATTATGATTAGAAAGAGACAGAAGAGAAAAATAAGTGAGTGTGTGTTTGTTACTTCGTTGAGAACCTCTTTGTTTGGGCACCTGTACTGATCAGCCACAGGTAGGGGGAGGGAGGGAAAGGGGAGGGAAAGAAGGAAAAGGGGGGAAGGAAGGAGGTAAGGAAGGAAAAGGCCCACGAAAACGACCTATCATCCACCCCATATAATGCTACACCCATTAACCAAGTAAACACTGACCACAAAAAGCATTATATTCAAGAAAAGAATAAATAGGTCCCTTACTAACACGAGTGATAGTAATAAAGTCATGTAAGCATTATTATAAAAACAGGATATAATACTTTAACACATATTAGTTGCATCAGTGAGCAATATTTACAGTTTATTCGTTCGGATCAATGTGAAAATTGCATAAAAACTCAAAACCATGTAAAAATAAAGTGTGTGTGTGTGTATGTGTGTGTGTGTGTGTGTGTTGTGGTTCATGGTATATTCTGTTAACTGAAAGGTCGTTCGGGGGGAAGCCAATCATGTTCAACGGGTTTTATTTTGGCTGAACAATACATTTGAATAACAATTGTTTCAACTCGCCGGGGATTCACTCGATGATGGAAATTCCTGTTAGATACAACTTTCACTGTTATACCTCAGGTCAGGTGGAGTGTGCGTGTGTGTGTGTGTGTGTGTGTGTGAGAGAGAGAGAGAGAGAGAGAGCTGAACGGGCAACAGAACTAAGCGATAAGGTTTCAGTAACTCGTGATAGGGTTTCAAAATCAACCAGTGGACACGACTTGTTTTTCCTCAACTAACAAAATCGCCAACAACAATTTCGCCTCCAAGTATTTGTGATATAAACGCTGCCACTCCACTTTAGCGCCAACAGAGTAAAAAAACTATTCCGAAAATACCCAGAAATTAGAGGTTCTCTCTCCGCTCTCTTAAACTGACACTAACGAAGAAATCCTGGACAGTATGAGTAAAATTTATTGCATCTTTCCTCTCTCTCCACACACACACACACACACACACACACACACACTTACTACTACTTTGCTGTCACTCGGAATCGAGTATGACGATCATCCAGCAACGCTACAATGTTATGAGTTATTAGGGATGTCACATTCACTGGTAAGTTTTGAGGTGGCTAAAGAGGCCGATACGGAACCGGCAGCGTCGTTCACATTCGTTGCACATGTGAAGGGCTGCATCTGGCGTGCCTTTCCGGCGTTGGCGCTTGTCTGTCTCGGTTTGCAGTCGGGCTAACTCGAAAGTATTGACACCTTCTCGTAAGGTGCTCCTCCAAGCATTACAGTGTGGAGTAATCGACTCCCAGGTGAGGGGGTCGATTTGGCACTTTTTCAGGTTTGTCTTAAGGCTATCCTTATACCTTTTCAGTTGCCTGCTTTGGCAGTCTACTGTCGTCCATGCGGGTAATATCCAGGTATATCTACGCCCACGATATACATTCACGGACGCCTGAAATCACGCCCACGATATACATCCACGGACGCCTGAAATCACGCCCCGGTTATACATCCACAGACCATCTAGAGATACATCCCCGCCCCGAAAAATACACCCCAGCGAACAGTTTTTAGCATTCTCACCCAAAACACACAGATCACAGGTCACTCTACACCACTTAAGAAACTGAAACGACAATTCCTCCACACCCCCCGACGATAACGTAAACAAAGACTTGTTCACATCCAGCAGGTAATGTAAACACTGTACTGTATCTCACTCTTTGCTGTCAAGTGACAAATCTCTCACTGACTCTCGTATACAAATAATGATACTGAGATATAACGAAAATGGTTATATAGAGTCAAAATTAAAGCCAAATTCTTATTCTGCATTTCAGAGGATAACAAATTTTAAACAATTATGTACAGTACCTGTGTCGGACTCACACATATATTTAAAGTTAAGATTTAGGAGGTACAACGTAATAAAGAATGTGCACGTTAGACACAAACAAAATCAAACATGATCGAGAAAATTGTTATGTCCATCTCAAGTTTATATTTATAATAGCAAAAATTATAATAAAAATTATTAATAATTTCAATAATATCTTGGTAGATAATGCTTCCAAACAGTTATATCTTTACAGACGTTAAATTTAGCATTATAGTGAGCTAAAGCTGGGTATTCTTAACATATATATGGAATTATTTGCGATATATCAATATTAATCGAACATTATGTTTGAGCCAATGGGCTGCAGGGAGGGTGGCCTGGCTTTACCGCCGCTAAAAAAACCCGACGATTTCATGAACTGGGCAATTTGTATGAAGTAAACAATCATATCAAATTCACATAAGTAAAAATAAGTTTTACTACACATTTACAGCAAAACAATATAAATAATTAAAAAGAAGCATATTCTACAGGGTAAAGAAGATAGGTAACGCCAATTCAGATTTTTATTTATAAATAAACACATACAAAGATTCAGCAATGAATCCCTTTGGCCTTATTTAGAGCTTTTCTTTTCAAAACCCTTTTCTCATTATATTCTTTTTCAATACGAATTGCGACATCTAGAACGTGTCTCATTTGGTAGTTGCGACCAAAACAAGTTCGGGAGGGGGGTGTGCCAGGGAGGGGAGGGAGGTGCTGACGCGGAAGACAGAATTCATTATTATCCTCTTTGGCCTCCATGTCGAAGAACCGAAGTGCAGGATTTCTTCTCCGCCGCCTTTCGTCGCATTGCTCCTCCTCCTCTTCTTCATCCGAAGAGCTTGACGTACTGTGAGATGAGAGCTCATACCCTTCAGGAGACCCTGATGAGTCCTCGTCATTGTATGATTCATCATGAGCGATAAAACTATCGGAGTTCTCATCGCTCCCCGACTCGTCGGAGTTCTCATCGCTCCCCGACTCGTCGGAGTTCTCATCGCTCCACGACTCGTCGGAGTTCTCATCGCTCCACGACTCGTCGGAGTTCTCATCGCTCCACGACTCGTCCTAGTCATTCCATTTTGCAGGAGAGCTTCCATCGTCACTTTCGCTGTCAGAAACAAGTCTACTGCGTTTTCTCAGCCCCAGCCGAGGTCAAGCCATTTCAATCAAACTTATTATTAAGTTAACGGTTACTGGTGCAGTAAATCTACTGTACAGTAGGTGTCAATTTTGTAGTAAGAGGTTATGTGGGTGAGGTGGTCAGTTTTGAATTTTCCTGTACAGTATGTGGGACAACTATACTGGTGTAGACGATGATAGTGTAGATTATAATAGTGCAGATGATGGTGTAGACATTGATGGTGTAGATGATGGTGTAGACGATGATAGTGTAGATTATGATAGTGCAGATGATGGTGTAGACAATGATAGTGTAGATGATGGTGTAGACGATGATAGTGTAGATGATGGTGTAGACGATGATAGTGTAGATGATGATAGTGTAGATGATGGTGTAGACGATGATAGTGTAGATGATGGTGTAGACGATGGTAGTGTAGA
>NW_024749012.1:0-2689 GCF_018991925.1 Homarus americanus
CTCATCGGTATAAGAAAGTCCCTCATCGAGAATACCAAAGTCCCTTGAATCGAGTATAACAAAGTCACCTGAACGAGTATAAGCCCTGAACGAGTATAACAAAGATCCCTGATCGAGTATAACAAAGGCCCTGACAGAGTATAACACAGATCCCTGATCGAGTATATTGCGTCTGATCGAGTATAACAAATCCACTGATCTAGTATAACAAAATCACAAAGTATAACAAAGCCCTGATCGAGTATAACAAAGCCATCTGATCGAGTATAACAAAAGGCCCTGATCGAGTATAACAAAGTCCCCTGATCGAGTATAACAAGTCCCCTAATGGAGTATAACAAAAGGCCCTTATCGAGTATAACAAAGGCCCCTCATGATTCAACAAAGGCTCCTCATCGAGTACAACAAAGGCCCCTGGTCGAGTATAACAAAGTCCCTGATCAAGAATAACAAAGAACCTGATCGAGTATAACAAAGTCCCCAGATCCAGTATAACAAAGTCTGATAGAGGTAAACAAAGGCCACTTATCGAGGTATAACAAAGTCCCTGATCAGGAGTACAACAAGGCCCCTGATCGAGTACAAAAGGCCCCGGTCGAGTATAACAAAGTCCCCTGATCAAGAATAACAAGAACTCTGATCGAGTATAACAAAGTCAGATCCAGTATAACAAAGTCCTGATAGAGTAAAACAAAAAAGACCACTCATCGAGTATAACAAAGTCCCTGATCGAGTATAACAAAGATTCCGTGATCGAGTATAACAAACCCTGATAGAGTATAATAAAGATCCTGATCAAGTATATTAAAGTCCCTGATCGAGTATAACAAAACCCCTGATCGAGTATAACGAGAGTCCCTAATCGAGTATAACAAAGCACCCTCATCGAGTATAACAAAGTCCCCTTATCGAGTATAACAATGTCCCTGATCGAGTACAACAATGCCTCATCGAGTGCAACAAAGTCCCTGATCGAGTATGACAAAGTCCTCTGATCGAGTATAACAAAAGCTCCTCATCGAGGTATAACAAAGGCCCCTGATCGAGGTATAACAAGGCCCTGATCGAGTGCAACAAAGTCCCCTGATCGAGTATGACCAAAGTCCTCTGATCGAGTATAACAAAACTCCTCATCGGTATATACAAAGTCCCCTCATCGAGGTATAGCAAAGTCCCCTGATCGGTATATAAAGTCCCTCATCGAGTATAACAAAGTCCACTGATCAGCCCTGATCAACTATAACAAAGTCCCCTGATCGAGTATAACAAAGTCCTGATCGAGTAAAACAAAGTCCCCTGATCGAGTATAACAAATTAACCTGATCGAGTATAACAAAGTCCCCTCATCGAAGTATAACAAAAGGCCTTATCGAGTATAACAAACTTCCCTGATCATGTATGCAAAAGCCCTGATAGTATAACACAGCCCCTCATCGAGTATAACAAAGTCACATGACCGAGTATAACAAAGCCCCTGAACAGTATAACAAAGATCCTGATCGAGTATAACAAAGAGGCCCCATATCGAGTATAACAAAGTTTCCTGATCGAGTGTAATAAAGGCCCTGATCGAGTATAACAAAGTCCCGTGATCGAGTACAACAAAGGCCCTGATGAGTATAACAAAGTCCGTGATGAGTAAATACAAAGGCCCTGATCGAGTACAACAAAGGCCCTTATCGAGTACAACAAGGCCCCTGATCGAGTATAACAAAGTCCTCATCAAGAATAACAAAGCCCTATTGGAGTATAACAAAATCTCCTGATCGAGTAAAACAGTCCCTGATCAAGTGTAACAAATTCCCTAAATTGAGAATAACAAAGTCCCTCATCGAGTATAACAAAGGCACCTTATCGAGTATAACAAAGCCCCTGATCGAGTATAGCTCCCCTGATCGAGTATAGCAAAGTCTCCTGATCGAGTATAAAACGTCCTCATCGAGTACATAGCCCCCTGATCGAGTATAACAAATGACCCTGATCACGTATAACAAAGTCCTGATCGAGTATAACAAAGTCCCTAATCAGTATAACCACTGCCCAAATCCGAGTATAACAAAGGCCCTGATCGAGTACAACAAAAGGCCCTGGTGGAGTATAACAAGTCCCCTGATCAAGAATAACAAAGAAAACTGATCGAGTAAAACAAGGCCCTCATCGAGTATAACAAAGTCCGTGATCGAGTACAACAAGGCCCCTGATCGAGTACAACAAAGGCCCCCTCAGAGCACAACAAAGGCCCCTGATCGAGTATAACAAAGTCCTCATCAAGAATAACAAAGCCCTATTCGAGTATAACAAAATCTCCTGATCGAGTAAAAACAGTCCCAGTCCGTGTAACAAATTCCCTAAGTGAGAATAACAAAGTCCCTCATCGAGTATAACAAAGGCTCCTTATCGAGTATAACAAAGCCCTGATCGAGTATAGCAAACTCCTGATCGAGTAAAGCAAAGTATTCTGATCGAGTATAGTCCCTCATCGAGTATAAAAAAGCCCACTGATAGTATAACAAAGGACCTGATCACGTATAACAAAGTCCCTGATCGAGTATAACAAAGTCCCTAATCCAAGTATAACCACTGCCCCAAATCGAGTATAACAAAAGGCCTGATCGAGTACAACAAGGCCCCTGGTGGGTATAACAAAGTCCCTGATCAAGAATAACAAAGAAAACTGATCGAGTAAAAC
>NW_024749014.1:0-18256 GCF_018991925.1 Homarus americanus
TGGGTGTAGGGTGATGGTGTAGTGGGTGTAGGGTGATGGTGTAGTGGAGTGTAGGGTGATGTGTAGTGTGGGGTGACGGGTAGTGGGTGGGTGTAGTGGGGTGACGTGTAGTGTAGGGTGGGTGATGGTGTAGTGGGTGTGGGGTGATGGTGTAGTGGGTGTGGGGTGTGTAGTGGGTGTAGGGTGATGGTGTAGTGGGTGTGGGGTGATGGGTGTAGTGGGTGTGGGGTGATGGGGTGTGGGTAGGGTGGGGTGATGGTGTAGTGGGTGTGGGGTGATGCATAGTGGGTGTAGAGTGATGGTGTAGTGGGTGTAGGTGTGATGGTAGTGATGGTATAGTGGGTGTAGGGTGATGGTAGTAGTGGGTGTAGGGGTGACGGTGTAGTGGTGTAGGTGATACTGTGGTGTAGGGTGATGGTATAGTGGGTGTAGGGTGATGGTGTAGTGGGGTGTAGGGTGACGGTGTAGTGGGTGTAGGGTGATGGTATAGTGGGTGTGGGGTGACGGTGTAGTGGTGTGGTGATACTGGTGTGGTGATGTTATAGTGGGTGTAGGGTGATGGTGTAGTGGTGTAGGGTGATACTGTGGGTGTAGGGTGATGGTATAGTGGGTGTGTCAAGAAAGAGTTCATGCTTACACGTCTTGAGACACTCGGTATCTTCACAGGGTCAGAGTTAGCGAAAAAGGTGATACAAAAAAGCGAATGCCATGAGAAGAAAAACAAAATATTATTTAAATAAATCTAGTCAATATTTGTACTGATGACAAAACCCCGAATTAAAGTTTTTATCAATTGTTTTTGAAAACATTTAACAACTCGTGTAAAGAACAACAACAACACACTGTTCACACGCAACAAGCTTGTTAGGTCGAGTTGGGTTAATGATGGTGTGCAAGTATTGCAATTACGCTGTCCCAAAAACTACAAAACAAGTCGCAAATTTTATTCAAGGTTAAACAGCTAATTCGACTGGCAAAAATAAATAGCCAATCCGCCGGGTTAATTTCTGGTGTTTCCTTCTCACACTTTATAAAAATTACAAAACTAATCACATACTTAAGTCGACTAATCCTACTCTCCAGAACTAACCCAGTCTCTTTTTCCGTTTAGAGAGAGTCAGAGAGAGTGAGTGAGTGTGTGTGTGAGAGAGATTTTGTTAATCCAGGGTTAAAAATAGAACAAAACCATTCTTAATTAGTTTCACGTAACTGCTGTTAATTTCCTCAGCTTCCGTAACCTACAGGTAAGATTTTAATTAAAGTTACAGCTGATTGGCCGTTGCAAATGTGTCCGATTTTGTCCTGAAGTAATGATGTATTTCTAAATGAGTTTATTCACAATCGTTGGGATGACCGTTTTTTACGAGAAAGATATTTAGCTAAATAAAGATGCATACATTCATTATTTCAAACATGAGCACGTAGGAAATTTATCAGAAATCTTATACGCGAAGTAACTGTTAAACTCTGATGGCAAATTCACTTCAATTTCACCATGTATAAAGTCGCCTCGCGTAAACGTCTCATCTCTCAGCTTACCAACTCGTACCCACTACCAACTCGTACCCAATACCAACTCGTACCCACTACCAACTCGTACCCACTACCAACTCGTACCCACTACAAACTCGTACCCACTACCAACTCGTACCCACTACCAACACTTAACATGAGCCACTAATCCAGGTACAGTAGTCAGGAAAGTGTTACATGTTAAATAATAAAAAGAGACAAATATAAGCGTGATAATTATGTTACTCTGTAGATAATATTGTCAATTATCGAGACAAAACACAAATATAATCACTGAAAAGCCTATAATTATAAAGCAGATAATTATAGTTTATGGAAAGATTTGAACAACAGTGAAATCTCAAATTAACGGACTAGATGGAGAGGAAAGTCCCTTATATCAAGGGTTCGTTAAATGTGATATCTAACGAACTGAAATAGAGATGAAAGTCCCTTATATACAGTCAGTTAAATGTTAAACCTTCAATCTAACGAACTAATATAGCGATGAAAGTACGTTATATCGAGGGTCCGTTAAATGTGAAACCTCCATGTAACGGATTATATGGAGAGAAAATATCGTTATATCGAGGTTCCACTGAATATACAATAGCGTTCTGCAGTTCTGAGAGTTATTGTGCCACCCTAAACTACCACTTAAGAATAAACGTACATAAAACTATACATTACTGTAGAAACACACATTTGATTTTACACCTGAAGTCTTTATAAAATTTTCACAAATCCAACAGAACAGTGAAGACATCTACCGAACAGCAAACACAAACTCCCATTACCTGACACCTAGTTCACACTTCAGGTACACCTAATTAAGTGAGTGAGGTTACCTGTGAGTCTGATGGGTGGTCCTGGTCACCACAGGCCGCGTCACCCCCCAGGCGTTTAAACACATTTACAGCACAACATACCTGACAGGGAAAAGAGAGAGGTGTGTGAGTAAATATATCCAGGTATACCCCTAATATAGTTCACATCCACTAATATTCTAGTTATGAGGTGAGAAATACTCTGAGTAACATTGCCTGATATAAATGTTTATTTTCCTCACTCGCCTTAAATAGTTTTGAAATATCTACACCATGTTCATAAACACTGAGACAACCATCAATCTCACACCATTCACTAATAATAATAAAGGATTAATTACTAGGGAATGAAACAAAATGACGGGTCCCTCCTCACTGATCAACATCACACTCCCGTCCCTAATCATTGTCAAGCGGGGAGGAGGACGAGAACTTTTCCTATTTATCCTAATCAGGGACGAAACTTTAGCTATTACTGCTAATCTGGGTGGAATTTTTACCATCAGTGATTATCAGGGACGATTTTTTTTTTTTGCTATCCGTATTAACCAAGGGATGAACCTGACCTTCTGTGTTGACTGTGTACAGATTACAGCGCTGTCAGGCATACAACCAATAACACACTAAAGCACTTTGTTCCAAGTTTTTGGTCACGAACTCTAAACCTTCAAAAACAGAATAACTAAATTCAGATCACATGCGGATTAACCCCCCAGCTTACTTCACCTAATAATAATTAACCACCCTAACGTTAACCTAACCTTAACCCCCCCCCCAAGGTAGCTGTAAGGTGTTTAATCATTAGGTGAATTAAGCTGGGGAGGTGTAATCTTTAGGTGATCCTTAATTTCAAGATATCATTGAGATATAGTCATCATTACAGTGCTCTCATTTGTCTGTGTTTTATCATCTCCTAAAGAGGGGTTATAGTGTTATCATTACATAAATGTCAAAATTATCATTCATAATCCAGTACGATATCTTTTTCCATAACAACGCCAAGTATCGTGTTATCAAGTCACTCCCACAACGTGCCTGACAATATAACGCAACAAAACAGTGGATACATCTCTCATGCCTTTAAATTGTTGATGAACAGTGCCTTTTGTAATAACCTAGAATCCGTGTTTAAAAGACTTTAGTTATTATAGAGCAGCAATAACATCAACAACACTTTGATGCATCAGATGTCAGACAAAAATGGGAATTAAGTCACTCCACCAACAGATCACCTCAAGCTAGGACGTTCCAGCCCCTAGTAACCCATGCCCTCTCCTGCCAAACCCTTGTCTCCGGTTCCCAGTTTAGCCATGTTCTCAGTAACTTTTTATCCTATGCACCCAAATTGTACCCTCCCTCCCTCCTATTTCTCAGCATCACCTAGCACCCCTCAGCTCACAGCCATGTTTTCCCTCGTCTCCAGCGTCCCCTAGGTCCCAGCACCCCCAGCTTTAGGCATTGATTGTGGCCCCCTGATGCAGTATCACGTGGCAAATTACTCGCTAAACGTTGCCGTGAACCACGTCCCCCCCGGGTCCAACAGTTGGGGCGTCCTCAACTGTCAGGGCGACCTGGCCCTTTCTGGGGGTCAGACCTATGGGGATGGGGTCGTGACCTGTGAGGATGGGGGAGGTCGTGACCTGTGAGGATGGGGGTCGTGACCTGTGAGGATGGGGGGTGACCTGTGAGGATGGGGGTCGTGACCTGTGTGGCGGGTCCTGGCAACCTGGCCTGATACGACACTTTGTTCCTGACCCCCAAAAGTAGCCTCGGGAACAACTCTTCATTAGCTAAGAATTTCTTGCCCAGATGGTGTGAGGACGTGTGTGGACCAGCTGGCCAGGTGGTGGAAGCAGTGAGGCCAGAGGTGGCGATGGTAGGAGGAGGTGGCGATGGTAGGAGGAGGTGGCGATGGTAGGAGAGGTGGCGATGGGAGGTGGCGATGGTAGGAGGAGGTGGCGATGGTAGGAGGAGGTGGCGATGGTAGGAGGAGGTGGCGATGGTAGGAGGAGGTGGCGATGGTAGGAGGAGGTGGCGATGGTAGGAGGAGGTGGCGATGGTAGGAGGAAGTGGTGATGGTAGGAAGTAGTGGTGATGGAGGAGGTAAGTGCAGTAGTGTTGGTGGATGGTAGGCGGGAGACATCGCGTGTGGTCTTGGGACTCGCAGTATCCAATCAACAATAAATTCACAATTATTTTACCCCGACACGTCACGGTAGTAGGGGAGGGAGGGAGGGAAGTACGGGGGTGGGGGGGTCGGGGGGCGGAGGGAGAGAGGGAGGGGAGGGGTTGGAGGCGGTATTTGGGTACTAGGGAGGGAGGGAGGGGATATGGGTCTCTCCCCCACATCACCACCACACACTTAAACAACTTTAGGACTAGACATCAATTTCTTACCATTATCTGATCAATACTTATCATTTTCATTCTTCACTCTTTACAAATACTACGAACATTTCCCCACAGAGTTAAAAAAAAACACATTCATCGATTCACAACACCACCGTCATTCACCAAGGCGTTACACAAGAGCCTAAATCAATAAGAGAATCTACTGACTGTTGGCGCTCGTCCACCACGAGGAGAAAATTTTAGTCAAGTTATCCCTCAAATTCTCAAAAGTTTTCTCTCATAAGACACTCCAGTCAAGTAGTCGCTGGGTCTGAAAGCCACAAATTCTAAACTGGTAACCGAGTCACTGAATGTATGTTGAGAACTGGGGATTTGGCGGAACGGAGTCTGATTATATTTATGAACTTGATGATTTTTTTTTTACGGGGATTAGCCCACCCGGACACAGGTCACTGACCCACATCGGGGCCTGGGGGGATAATAATAATAATAATAATAATAATAATAATAATAATAATAATAATAATAATAATAATAATAATAATAATAATAATAATAATAATAATAATAATAATAATAATAATAATAATAATAATAATAATAATAATAATAATAATAATAATAATAATAATAATAATAATAATAATAATAATAATAATAATAAATAATAATAATAATAATAATAATAATAATAATAATAATAATAATAATAATAATAATAATAATAATAATAATAATAATAATAATAATAATAATAATAATAATAATAATAATAATAATAATAATAATAATAATAATAATAATAATAATAATAATAATAATAATAATAATAATAATAATAATAATAATAATAATAATAATAATAATAATAATAATAATAATAAATAATAATAATAATAATAATAATAATAATAATAATAATAATAATAATAATAATAATAATAATAATAATATCATAATAATTCATAATAAATAAAATTTATGATAAAACAAACAAAATTAAATAATAAAATAATGATGATAATAATACAGTAACTGTAATAATAATAATAATATTAATAATAAAGAACTATAAATACAAAAATGAAAAAAAAAGATCAAAAGTGAGAAACAATATATGTATGTTGTGTTGTCAATGGTAAGAGAAACAATTGAGACCCTGCAATTGTGTGTAAATGAAGCAGAAAGTCAGATCAGCAACCTGGGACTTGGTCACAATTTTCGTGATGCCATATGGCAGCAGGGTCTACCATTAGACAACACATTATGCTTCCAATATCTTCCCAGGCGGTAGTACCTCCCTGTTTGGTAGCTGCCTACTATCTCGTAGGAACTGTCAGAGCAAGTTCAGTGATTACTTAACATCAGTGAGTACAATACCTCTCC
The DNA here is from genome assembly GCF_018991925.1 of Homarus americanus. Classification (NCBI taxonomy): domain Eukaryota; kingdom Metazoa; phylum Arthropoda; class Malacostraca; order Decapoda; family Nephropidae; genus Homarus; species Homarus americanus. Next base: position 6,078 of record NW_024749014.1, read on the forward strand.
TCCATACCCAAAGTCATCTTAAAGGTATTAAATAACTCCCTATATTACCCTCAACATCCTTAAAATAAGAACACAATTCCTAACAAACCACAACAAATCTTTACGTAGTAGAGATAAAGGAAAAAAAAATAGAAAACGTATTGTAAACTTGGTTCTTGTTATATCTCATGGTAAGTAAGGTCAGGTTTGCCCTCATGGTTATCAATTTTTACACCGTGGTATATACACAGTTGACCCCAGACACTTAATATACGTCAAAACATGTCTTATCCAGGTCAACCCACATCTTGGTTAATTGATACCTAGGTTAAGGTGTACCTGTATAGTTAACACCCACATTGGTTATAAATTCAATGGCTTTCACATAACCTTCATACAACCACAAAAATATAGGCTCTTAATAATGCTTTTAATACTACTACTACTACTAATAATAATAATAATAATAATAATAATAATAATAATACCACGCCGTCGCCAGTGTTATAAAGAGTAATATTTACCGTGTGATGTAATAGCATACATACGGACTATCACCATCACCACCACTAAAACCACCACCAAGGACAACCATCACCACCCCTACCACCACCACCACCACCCCTACCACCACCATCCCTACCAACAACCACCACCCCTACCAACAACCACCACTAAAACCTCTACCATAACCAACCAAACACAACCACCTCCCTTATCACCATCACCACACCAACCACAACCATCACTACCACCAACCTAAACCATCACCACCATCAACCACAACCATCACCAACCTCAACCACCACTACTACCACCACCACAACCAAAACCAGACCAGCTCCCTAGTTATCAAAATCTCTTCACCTTTCACTGCTCAACTTTGGTTAGGAGAGCAGCGGCGTTTCCTGGTGCGCTCACGCCAACTATCATCTCAAATATTCATGTCAGACTGGGTGATGAACTTAGAAAATGTCAGGAGAGGGGAGGAGGAGGAGGAGGAGGAGGAGGAGGAGAGGAGGAAGAGGAGGAGGAGGAGGAGGAGGAGGAGGAGGAGGAGGAGGAGAGGAGGAGGAGGAGGAGGAAGAAGCGCCGATGGCAGCAGTGGATAGCCAAGAACAGTTTAATAGAAATAGTGGTCAGTTAACGTCAGCTTTAGTCGTAGTAGTAGTAGTAGCAATAAGTAATAAGTTATGATGGTAGTGGTAATGATAAAGAAGAATTTACAGATGCCAATGCTCTAAGGTACGGTAAGGCCAGTAGAAAGTTTGCCCTCCCAATGCGTGTGTGGCTCTTCCGATGACGTCGATCACGCCATGGTGTGCAAGAAAGGGGGCTTCATATGCATGAGGCATGACGAAGTAAGGGATCTCACAGCAAACATGTTGAAGGCAATGTGCCGTGATGTCAGGGTAGAACCGACCCTCCTTCCATTGGATGGCGAGATCTTCCAACACAGGACTTCAAACACATCTAACGAAGCCCGTGTTGACGTCAGTGTTCGATGATTCTGGACGCGGGGACAGCGAGCCTTCTTCGACATCAGGATTTTTTATCCCATGGCCGCATGTCACCGTAACTTAGCTCTCGATGCTGCACACAGGAGGAACGAGAACGACAAGAAAAGGGCATATGGGGAGAGAATTCAGAACGTTGATCAAGGCAGCTTCACTCCTCTAGTGTTCACAACCTCTGGTGGGATGGGACCAAGTGCAAGATGCTTCTACGCCAGACTCGCGGAGGTGATCTCCGAACAGAAGCAGCAGCCCAGAAGTTATGTTACAGCCTGGATGAGATGTCGACTGTCCTTCTCTCTCCTTCGGCTTTGTTCTGCCTCAGGGGAACGAGAGCATCGGCCCCAAAGCCGACAACAGTTGCAGATATTTACTACGAGGCTACAGTCACTGAATGGCGCATAGATCTGCGGCTCAACTAACTCAACACAGCTAGGATAGCTACTTATGTATTAGGATATTTAATATTAAGGTAATAAAATGGTGGCGAAGGTATGGCTATCGGGGGAGGCTGGAGGGTATAATATAAAAAAAGGATAAACTGTATACTCGTGTAAGTTACAGCACCTGAACATCATCAATACCTCCCCTATCAGCAGCCGTCAAGGTGTAATGCCCCAGGTGAATCACAACATCTATACTGTAACATTAGTGTAGTAATAATAATAATCATATGCAACTCAACCTGATTTGGCAGAAATGGGTTAATTATGACTTGGTTTGTTTTGGGAGAGAGAGAGGCACCACAGGGAAGCAATGATTAATATGCGTCTCGGATCTTGTCACCGGCATCAGCTGCTTTACTCAGGAGGTTCATCATCTCTCGTCTTCATCCAGTGATCCTCCTTTTATCAACACTGAACCTTCTCTAATACATTATAAACCAAATCTAATGCATTTTGAACCTTATACTAGTACAGTAACTAAACAAAAGTATCTGTGCATATCCTGTGTGAAACAATATGAGACCATGGACGACAGGTATTGGGATATGAGTGCTGTCTCCCCTATACTTAATCGTTTATTTTATTCCTATATGCCAACACACCCTCTGTGTTGGATACTGAATGGCGGTGGGTGAAGACACGCATACCAACCCTCCCGAGACATCACGAGTTGTAAGATTAATTTCGCAAGTCATCGGACCCACCTTGTCAGATACTTATTTTTTAGCTACCCATTCTGTAGTTCGTTGGCGCCCATATTATAGAGCCCGCAAGAGTTTATTAGGTAATTGTGAATTACTTGGGATTCTTAGTATGAGTGGAATTAATTGAAATATGTAATAACTTGATACAACATTATAGTTTGAGAGAGAGAGAGAGAGAGAGAGAGAGAGAGAGAGAGAGAGAGAGAGAGAGAATCCCGAGTGTGTCGTGTACAGGAGGTGTGTATTTACCCCAGACCGGGCCCAAAGAGAGCCAGCCTTCTCACTGGGGTAAAATACATACGTCCTGTCCAAGAGTAAATGTAAATATATGTAACTGTTAACAGACGTGTAAAACTGCAAATAACTGTACAGTATATATATATATGATTGTTTTTTCTTAAATGTACAGTAGATCCAAAGTTTTGACGCCCGCCACAATGACGTGGCCCAGAGCCTACAGAAGGTTGGGGACCACTGCGTCTAATACACCCTGAAGCTGCTCTTAATACATTCTAAACCTCAAGTCGATATATTCTAAACCTCTCACTTTATCCACTTGAACCTCCTCCTCACTACCTATCCAGACTAGTTTATATATTCAGTTAAATCACGTTAACATCACATAAACCGAGTAAACATCACATAAACCACGTTAACATCACATAAACCACGTTAACATCACATAAACCGAGTAAACATCACATAAACCACGTTAACATGACATAAATCACGTTAACATCACATAAACCACGTTAACATCACATAAACCACGTTAGCATCACATAAACCACGTTAACATCACATAAACCATGTTAACATCATATAAACCATGTTAACATCACATAAACCACGTTTACATCACATAAACCAAGTTAACATCACATAAACCACGTTAGCATCACATAAAAAACGTTAACATCACATAAACCACGTTAACATCACATAAACCACGTTAACATCCATAAATCACGTTAACATCACATAAACCACGTTAACATCACATAAACCACGTTAGCATCACATAAACCACCTTTAGCATCACATAAATCACGTTTGCATCACATAAACCACGTTAACATCACATAAACCACGTTAACATCAGCAAAACCACGTTAACATCACATAAACCACGTTAACATCACATAAACCACGTTAGCATCACAAAACCACGTAGACATCACATAAATCACGTTTACATCCTTAAACCACGTTAACATCACATAAACCACGTTAACATCACATAAACCACGTTAGCATCATAAACCCACGTTAACATCACAAAACCACGTTAACATCACATAAAGCACCTTAGCATCACAAAAACCACGTTAACATCATAAACCAAGTTAGCATCACACAAACCACGTTAACATCACAAAACCACGTTAACATCACATAAACCAAGTTAGCATCCATAAACCACGTTAGCATCCGTAAACCACGTTAGCATCACATAAACCACGTTAACATCACATAAACCACGTTAACATCACATAAACCAAGTTAGCATCACATAAACCACATTAACATCACGCCACGTTAGCATCCATAAACCACGCTTGCATCACGCAAACCACGTTAGCATCACATAAACCACGTTAACATCACATAACCACGTTAACATCACATAAACCACGTTAACATCACAAAAGCACCTTAGCATCACATAAACCACGTAAACATCACGCAAACCACGTTAACATCACATAAACCACGTTAACATCACATAAACCACGTTAACATCACACAAACCACGTTAACATCACATAAAGCACGTTAGCATCACATAAACCACGTTAACATCACAAAAACCACGTTAACATCACATAAAGCACCTTAGCATCACAAAAACCACGTTAACATCACATAAACCAAGTTAGCATCACGTAAACACGTTAACATCACATAAACCACGTTAACATCACATAAACCAAGTTAGCATCACATAAACCACGTTAGCATCACATAAACCACGTTAGCATCACATAAACACGTTAACATCACATAAACCACGTTAACATCACATAAACAAGTTAGCATCACATAAACCATTAACATCACAAACCACGTTAGCATCACATAAACACCTTGCATCACATAAACCCGTTAGCATCACAAAACCACGTTAACATCACATAAACCACGTTAACATCCATAAACCACGTTAACATCACAAAAGCACCTTAGCATCCGATAAACCACGTAAACATCAGCAAAGCCACGTTAACATCACACAAACCACGTTAACATCACATAAACCACGTTAACATCACACAAACCACGTTAACATCATAAAGCACGTTAGCATCACAAAAACCACTTTAACATCACATAAACCGTTAACATCACACAAACCGTTAGCATCACATAAACCACGTTAACATCACATAAACCACGTTAACATCACATAAACCAAGTTAGCATCCATAAACCACGTTAACATCACATAAACCACGTTAACATCACATAAACCAAGTTAGCATCACATAAACCACGTTAGCATCACACAAACCACGTTAACATCACATAAACCGTTAACATCACATAAACCAAGTTAGCATCACATAAACCATTAACATCACATAAACCACGTTAGCATCACATAAACCACCAGCATCACATAAACCACGTTAGCATCACCACTATGATCTCAATAACACAGTATCACCAAATTTTAGACAATCATCAAATTAACACTGCGTAAAATCACCACTACAACTCAGCACAGCAGAGTACAAGTCATCACCCAGCAGAGTACAAGTCAGCACCCAGCAGAGTACAAGTCAGCACCAGCAGAGTACAATGTCATCACAGGAAGTACAACTCAGCACAGTAGAGTACAACTCAGCACCCAGTAGAGTACAATGTCATCACCAGGAGTACAATGTCATCACCCAGGAGAGTACAAGTCAGCACCAGGAGAGTACAACTCAGCACCCAGAAAGTACAATGTCATCACCCAGGAGAGTACAATGTCATCACCCAGGTACAAGTCAGCACAGGTACAACTCAGCACCCAGGAGAGTACAATGTCATCACCCAGGAGAGTACAAGTCAGCACCCAGTGAGTACAATGTCATCACCAAGGAGAGTACAATGTCATCACCCAGGAGAGTACAAGTCAGCACCAGGAGAGTACAACTCAGCACCCAGGAAGTACAATGTCATCACAGGAGGTACAAGTCAGCACCCAGCAGAGTACAAGTCAGCACCAGCAGGTACAAGTCAGCACCCAGGGAGTACAACTCGGCACCCAGGAGGTACAATGTCATCACCCAGGAGAGTACGTCAGCACCCAGCAGGTACAAGTCCAGCACCCAGCAGAGTGCCTCAGCACCCAGCAGAGTACAACTCAGCACCCAGGAGAGTACAATGTCATCACCCAGGAGAGTACAATGTCATCACCCAGGAGAATACAAGTCAGCACCAGCAGAGTACAAGTCAGCACCGGGAGTACAAGTCAGCACCCAGCAGAGTACAAGTCAGCACCCAGCAGAGTACAAGTCAGCACCCAGGAGGTACAAGTCAGCACCAGCAGAGTACAAGTCCACCAGGAGAGTACAAGTCAGCACCAGAGAGTACAAGTCATCACCCAGGAGAGTACAAGTCAGCACCCAGGAGAGTACAAGTCAGCACCAGGAGAGTACAAGTCAGCACCCAGGAGAGTACAAGTCATCACCCAGGAGAGTACAAGTCAAAAAAACATATATCTTGTTATAATACGTTAATTATGTTATCTAATTAATATAACCTAACAAAAAACAAAAAACATATATCTTCTTATAATACGGAATATAATGTTCTGTATAATAATATAACCTAACACAAAAACAATGTTACCTTGTTATTAAATTAAAAGCCAGCTGGTGTATCATAATTCACACGAGTCTAATTTACAAAAGTATTTTAAAACGTATAAAAATAAACTCCTCCAGCTTATTTAATACCAGTAATACACACTTATGGTAATTAACCCCTGTGTCTCATTTACATAAATACAAATATTAACTATAAACACTAACTTGCCTGTGTAAATATAGTGATGGTAAAGTTGCTTGAGGATGTTATAATATACTCTTAAAAGTTGAATTATTTTGATGTATTGTTAAAAATTATGTTAAAAATTTGTTGAGTACTTCCGGGTGGATCAACGAGGCAGGTTAATGTATATTTCATTCTCTTCATGTACAGTATACTACAATAGGTGTGTGTACAGTTAAGCCTTCACACCCTACCACCCGGCCTGCACCACTATCACATTCCTGCCACTATCACATTCCGGCCTGCACCACTATCACATTCGGCTGCCTGCTATAACATCCCAGCCTACACCACTATCACATCCCGGCCTGTACCACTATCACGTCACGGCCTGTACCACTATCACATTCCGGCCTACACCACTATAACATCCCAGCCTACACCACTATAACATCCCAGCCTACACCACTATATCACCCAGCCTGTACCACTATCACATCCAGCCTGACGTACACCACTTCCAAGCTACACCACTATAACATCCGCCTACACCACTATAACATCCCAGCCTACTCAGCCTACACCACTATAACATCCCAGCCTACACCACTATAACATCCCAGCCTACCACTATCATCCCAGCCTCACCACTATAACATCCCACTACACCACTATAACATCCCAGCCTACACCACTATAACATCCCAGCCTACACCACTATAACATCAGCCTACACCACTATAACATCCCAGCCTACACCACTATAACATCCCAGCCTACACCACTATAACATCAGCCTACACCACTATAACATAAATGAACGTTAACCTAACCTGCTAACGCTAACCTAACCTAACGTTAACCTAACCTAACGCTAACCTAACCTAACGCTAACCTAACCTAACGTTAACCTAACCTAATACTAATCTAACCTAACCACCAAGGTAGCGATATGTTGTTTAATCAATTAAGTTGGGGGGGTTAATCTTCAGGTGAACCGAAAACAATCTATTACTCTACTGAAAACTAATTGTCGTTACGTAAGAATTTTTTTTAAACCATAATATTTTACAACCAATGGGCCATTAGCCACCCATTAATGTTACAAGAAAAAGGTGTAATCATATAAAAAAAATCACAAAATCACTAAAAAATTTACCCCTCCCCCACAAGGAAAGAATAACAATCACAAAATATATACCCACAAAAGTAAGGTTAGACATAATCACAAAATGACCCCAAAAGGTAAAATAATCAACACATACAATACCACCCCACCACCCAACAGTAAAGATCCAGTCCATTTCACGAGCTCACAAGTCTACAGGTTTTGTACAGTGTGGCAGCCCTGTGTTTGTTTACATTCGACAGAAGGAAACTCGCAATAGTAAACACACTATGGAATCAAAGTTAAACCATATTAAAACAAATAACTCAAAGATAATGACTTGTGGAATGTATATATGACGAGCCCCTGTAAACGCACTAGTGAAGGGGACTGTACATTCACACAAAACAATCATAAAATACCACCCCCAGAAAGACACAAATCACGCAAACACAATCACACCTAATAAAAAAGTGCAATCACATAAATCAACACCAAATCATAGCCAATTACACTGTGCCTTCACCAATAGATCTATTACCACTGACGAAGATGAGAAGAGGCATAATAATGGCCAAGTAGTTCTCCACAGTATAAAAGTTTAATCAAGCTTCCGGGCCACTCTATATGTTAATAGGTCAGTCAGCAAATCCTCTGGTTGACTTACTCACAGTACCACCGTCAGGGGAGGAGGCGGAGGGAGGGTCATTTAAGGGGTCATCAGGATGGGTAATATTAGTTTGAAGGTCATCTGGGTGGGTCATGTTAGTTTTGGGGGGTCATCAGGGTGGGTCATGTTAGTTTGGAGGTCATCTGGGTGGGTCATGTTTAGTTTTGGGGTCATCGGGGTGGGTCATGTTAGTTTGGAGTCATCTGGGTGGGTCATGTTAGTTTGGAGGTCATCTGGGTGGGTCATGTTAGTTTGGGGGTCATCAGGTTGGGTCATGTTAGTTGGGGTCATTAGGGTCATGTTGGTTGGAGGTCATCTGGGTGGGTCATGTTAGTTTGGAGGTCATCTGGGTGGGTCATGTTAGTTTGGGGGGTCATCAGGGTGGGTCATGTTAGTTTGAGTCATCAGGGGGGGTCATGTTAGTTTGGGGGTCATCAGGGGGTCATGTTAGTTTGGGGTATCAGTGGGTCATGTTAGTTTGGAGTCATCTGGGTGGGTCATGTTAGTTTGGGGTCATTAGGTGGGTCATGTTAGTTTGGAGGTCATCTGGGACATGTTAGTTTGGAGGTCATCTGGTGACATGTTGTTTGGAGGTCATCTGGGTGTCATGTTAGTTTGGAGGTCATCTGGTGCGTTAGTTTGGGGGTCATCAGTGGGTCATGTTAGTTTGGGGGTCATCAGGGTGGGTCATGTTAGTTTGGAGGTCATCTGGGTGGGTCATGTTAGTTTGGGGGTCATAGGGTGGGTCATGTTAGTTTGGAGGTTATCGGTGGGTCATGTTAGTTTGGAGGTCACGGTCATGTTAGTTTGGGGGTCATCAGGTGGGTCATGTTAGTTTGGGGGTCATCAGGGTGGGGTTAGTTTTATCAGGTGGGTCATGTTAGTTTGAGGTCATCTGTGGGTCATGTTAGTTTGGGGGTCATTAGGGTGGGTCATGTTAGTTTGGAGGTCATCTGGGTGGGTCATGTTAGTTTGGAGGTCATCTGGGTGGGTCATGTTAGTTTGGAGGTCATCTGGGTGGTCATGTTAGTTTGGAGGTCATCGGGGTGGGTCATGTTAGTTTGGAGGTCATCTGGGGGTCATGTTAGTTTGGGGATATAGGGGTCATGTTAGTTTGGGGTAGGTATTGTTAGGGTGGGTCATGTTAGTTTGAGGTCATCAGGTGGGTCATGTTAGTTTGGAGGTCATCTGGGTGGGTCATGTTAGTTTGGAGGTCATCGGGGTAGGTCATGTTAGTTTGGAGGTCATTGGGGGTCATGTTAGTTGGGGGTCATTAGGGTTACATTAGTTCTGCGTCACCACGCCTGGCTAGTGGTAGAGTGGGTCACCACGCCTGGCTAGTGGTAGAGTTGCGTCACTCACGCCTGGCTAGTGGTAAGTTGGGTCACTCGCCTGGCTAGTGGTAGAGTTGCGTCACTCACGCCTGGCTAGTGGTAGAATTGGGTCACCACGCCTGGCTGTGGTAGAGTTGCGTCACTTACGCCTGATAGTGGTAGAGTTGCGTCACCACGCCTGGCTAGTGGAGAGTTGCGTCACCACGCCTGGCTAGTGGTAGAGTTGCGGTCACCACGCCTGGCTAGTGGTAGAATTGTCACCTCGCCTGGCTGGTGGTAGATGCGTCACTCACATATCATGCAAACATTGATCGTCCACTGCAGTTTGTGTTCTGGTGCTGCTCCACCCCGCCTGGCTTTCTCATGTCCTGTTCCTCGTGGCTTACCCCTCATGGACAGTTACAGTCATTCCCGTTATTATGTAACGGCTCTCCCCACACCTGTAACGCAGCTCCCTACACCTGTAACACAGCTCCCTACACCTGTAACGCAGCTCCCCACACTGTAACGCAGCCCCTACACCTGTAACGCAGCTCCCCACACCTGTAACGCAGCTCCCACACCTGTAACGCGGCTCCACACCTGTAAACCCCAGTTCCCCAGATGGCAATTTTAAATGTTAAAAGACACGCACGACACCACTGCTAGACATCAGAGCAGACAGACACAGACAGACACAAGACACAGACAGACAGACAGACAGACAGACAGACACAAGACACAGACAGACAGACGACAGACAGACACAAAGACACAGACAGACAGACAGACAGACGAACAGACACAAGACAGAGAACAGACAGACAGACACAAGGAACACGAACAGACAGACACAAAGACACAGACAGACAGACAGACGACAGACGAACCACAAGACACAGACAACAGACAGACACAAAGACACGAACAGACAGACACAAGACACAGACAGACAGACAGACAGACACAGACACGAACAGACAGACACAAGACACAGACAGACAGACAGACACAAGACACAGACAGACAGACAGACAGACAGACACAAGACACAGACAGACAGACAGACACAAGACACAGACAGACAGACAGACACAAGACACAGACAGACAGACAGACAGACACAAGACACAGACAGACAGACGAACAGACACAAGACACAGACAGACAGACAGACAGGAGCAGACGAAGACAGACAGACACAGACAACCAGACAGACGAACAGGACACAAAGACACGAACGAACAGACAGACAGACAGACACAAAGACACAGACAGAGAAGACAGACAGACACAAGACACAGACAGACGGACAGACACAAAGACACGAACGAACAGAGCAGACAGACCAGACAGAACAGCAAAGACACAGACAGACAGACAGACAGACAGACAGACACAAGACACAGACAGACAGACAGACACAAAGACACAGACAGACAGACAGACACAAGACACAGCCAGACAGACAGACACAAGACACAGACAGACAGACAGACACAAGACACAGACAGACAGACAGAACACAGGACACAGACGAGACAGCAGCACAGACAGACAGACAGACAGACAGACACAAGACACAGCCAGACAGACAGACACAAGACACAGCCAGACAGACAGACACAAGACACAGACAGACAGACAGACACAAGACACAGACAGACAGACAAAGACACAAGACACGAACAGACAGACGAACACAGGCCACAGACAGACAGACAGACAGACAGACACAAGACACAGACAGACAGACAGACACAAGGAACAGAACAGACAGACAGACAGACACAAGACACAGACAGACAGACAGACACAAGACACAGCCAGACAGACAGACACAAAGACACAGCCAGACGAACAGACAGACACAAGACACAACCAGACAGACAGACACAAAGACACAGCCAGACAGACGAAGACAGACACAAGACACGAACAGACAGAGACACAAGACAGACAGACAGACAGACAGACACAGGAACACAGACAGACAGACAGACAGCAAGACACAGCCAGACAGACAGACACAAGACACAGACAGACAGACAGACACAAGACACAGACAGACAGACAGACACAAGACACAGACAGACAGACAGACACAAAGACACAGACAGACAGACAGACGAACAGCAAGACACAGACAGACAAGACAGACACAAGACACAGACAGACAGACAGACACACAAGACACAGACAGACAGACAGACAGACACAAGACAGCCAGACGAACAGACAGACACAAGACACGAACAGACAAGACAGACACAAGACACGAACAGACAGACAGACAGAGCTAAAATAAATGGTAAGCAATACACAGTACATACACTATTCCCCACTAAACACCTCTTGGTATCATCGTCGTCGTCTAAACTTACAACTTATGCCAGGTAATATCTTCACCGGTCAACTATTTAACTACACCCAGGTGACCGCCTAGTCCACCACCCACCCTAGC
>NW_024749015.1:0-9112 GCF_018991925.1 Homarus americanus
TAGGTTTTGTTAGTAGTTGGCAGAGTTGGGTTAATCATTGCATTCTTTCTTCCCTTTGGCTAGTAAAGGACTTCTGCAATTGCGGTAGGCTTTTGCAGGTATTGTGAGTTCTGGCCCCATTCTTGAGGGAGAGGGTTTGTGTACAGGTACATTGCACCCCTCCCCGACTTTATTGGCTAAAGGAGGCGTTCAATGTCGTCTGCAATTTGGTACCGTTTTTATTAGGTAACATTCTTGAGGGAGAGGGCTTGCGTACAGGCACTCTGGAACTCTCCCCGACCTTATTGGCTAAGGGAAACGTACATGTCATCCGAGTTAGTATGGGATGGGTAAGTTAGGTATTTGTTTTGGGAGGAGTGATAGGGTGTGGTTAGTTAATGGTAGAATGGTTATTTTTTATTTTGTGTGGGATTGCTAGTAACGGCTGGGTATGTTAGGTTTTTATTTTGGGAGGAGTGATAGGGTGTGGTTAGTTAACGGTAGAATGGTTTTTTTTTTTTTTTTTTTTTTTTTTGTGGGATTGCTAGTAACGGCTGGGTATGTTAGGTTTTTATTTTGGGGATTATTTAGGGTCTTTTTTTTTTTTTGTTTGAAGTGTTAGTGCAGGTTGAGTGGGTTAGTTTTTTTTTTTTTTTTTTTTTTTTTTGAGTGGTCTTGAGTTTGAGTTGGTGGCGTGGGGTTTGGAGTGAGGGGGGAGGAGGGAATCGTTGGGTGAGGGTTAAGGAGAGGTTAGGTTTAATTTGGGGGGGAATTTTTTTTTTTTTGGGTGTGGTTATAGGGAAGTTATTAATACAAGGGAGGTGGGAGGGGAGTGTTTGGTCTGTTTAGTATGGAGGGATTTCTGTCTCTGAATCTGCGTGGGAGTATGATGTTGTCGAAATAATCCTGCCATTGAGGGTAAGTAGTGAGGAGTGATTCTATTTGTTTGTCACCTAGTTGTCTCCAGTAGATGTTAAGTGGGGGGACGGAGCTGAGTTCATGTAAATGACTATTTCGGGTGAAGGATGACCAGTGTGTGTTATGGATGAATCTTAGTGCTTTGTTTTGAATGACTTGAAGTTTCTTGGCGCTTGATGGTGGTGCTAGCTGGAGTGTGTTAGGTGCATAAGTCAATAGTGGGCGTATGAGGGCTTTGAATAGGTGTGTTTTGGTTTTGATTGATGCGGTTCTGAATCTGTATATATTCCCGAGTGTTTTCTTTGCGATCAAAGCCTTCATATTGGTGTGTAGTGTCATGGTGAGGGTGTTGTTGAATGTGACTCCTAGGATTGTGTTTGTTCGTTTGATAGTTATAGGTGAAGGGTAGGCGATGTAGGGGTTTAGGTAAATGTGACGTGGTTGTCGTCTTTTGGTGCCGAAGTAGGTGATTTGTGCTTTGTTCGGGTTGGTTTGTATTCGCCATCGGAGTTCCCATTGTGTAACTTGTTCGAGTTCCCTGTTAGCTTTGTCTGTTAGGTGATCAAGAGTTCTGTGTCTGACTAGTTGGGTTACATCGTCGGCGTACTGTATTGTCAGAGAGTCGATGTGTAAGGGGTCGGGTAAGTCGTTTGTGTAAAGAATGTATAGTGTTGGGGACAGGACTGATCCTTGTGGGACTCCTGCATGCAGTGTGAAGTGGTCAGAGTAGGCAGGTGTGACTTTTATCCTCATTTTTCTGTCTGTTAGGAAGTTACATAGTAATTGTTGTGATTTTTGAGGGAGGTTAAAATTGGTGCATATCTTGTACTTTAATCCATCGTGCCAAACTGTGTCGAAGGCTTTTTGTACGTCTTTTGTAATGAGTGCTATCTTGTATGCATCTTTGTTCATGTGGAGGTAGTTTGTGATTATATTGAGTGCGTCTTGAGTTGAGTGGTGTGCTCTGAAGCCGAACTGCTTGTAGGACAGTAGTTGTTCATCTTCAAGGTGGTATCTGAGGCGGGTGTTGTATAGTCTTTCAAAAGTTTTGCCTAAGACTTCTAGTATGCTGATCGGTCTGTAGTTTTGAGGATCTGTTGGGTTTTTGTTTGGTTTAGGTATCATGACGGCTGTGGCTGTCTTAAAGAGCTTTGGGAAGTATCCTGTAGCCAGTTGGGTGTTGTAGAGGTATGTAATGGCTGTGATTGTTTCTCGGGGCAGGTGCTTCAGGATTGCTTGACCAATATTGCTGTCACCTGGAGTTTTCTTTTTGGTTTTGTCCAGTGCTTGTGCGACTTCTGTTGGGGTGAAAGGAGCAGTGAGGGTGTGGTCCTGTGTGAGAGTGGAGGTATCTATAGTGTTGTCAGGAGTTGTTCTGTCGTGAAGTGTTTGCATGTGTGTGGTGATGTTGTTTATGTGGTTTAAGATGTACCTTTGTTGTGTGGGGGGGTGTGGGTGGAAAATGTGTTCCCAGTGTTGTTTTAGTGTTTGTGCTACCTCGGCTGGCTCATTGATTTTCCTACCATTTACTAGCAGGTGATCAAAGGGGAGTTTCGCAGTTCCTTTCAGCCTGGCGATCCTTTGCCAAAATTCTCGGGGGTTATGTGTTCTGTGTTCTTGGGCAGCCTCTACGAGTTTTGCCCAGTGAACCTCATGATCTTGACGGAGGCTATGGATGATGTGTGTTCTTAGTGTGGAGATGTCTGTGGAAACTGGTGCTAGGTTAAGTTTGTTTAGTTCGAATCGTGTCCTGTAGCAGTGAAGTAGGCGTTGAGTTCTTATGGAGGGTGTGAAGGAGTATTTTTTCTTGAACCGGTGTTTAGGAATGTGGGTATCTGCTATGGCGGTGATAGTGTTGAAAAGGTGTGTCCAGGTTTCCTCAATCATCCTAGTGGGTTGGTGTTCGAGGTTGAGAGTGTATTGTTGTTCAGAGAGTGTTTTCTTGAAGGCATCCCAATCTGCGTGTTGATACTGGTATTGAGGTGAGGTTGCTGGGAGGAGGATGGGATTGTTGGAGAGGTGAAGAGTGATGGGAATGTGGTCTGAGCCTGATAGGGGGCCGGGAGTGATGTAGTGTTGGAATTGGAGGGCAGGGGTGTTGGTGATGACGATGTCTGGAGTGCCTTTGCCGTGAGCAGCGTAGAATGTGGGGAAGAAAGGGCCAATGTGGTGAAGGTTTTTGTGAGTGACCAAAGCGTGTAGTTGTTGGCCATGGGGGTCGATGCGGTTGTGTTGGAATGCGGTGTGGTGTGCATTGAGGTCGGCCATTAGTATTACAGGTAGGTGTGAGTTGTTAAAGATGGAGTTTAGGTCTGTGAATGGGATACGCGAGTTAGGTCTTGAGTATGTTGTGCAGATGATAATCTGTCCGTGTTGAGTGTAGATCTTGGCGGCCATGAAGTGTTTGAAGGCAAAGTTGGTGATGAATTCGTGTTTCATGGAGGATCTGATGAGGATTGCAACGCCCTCGAATAGTTCGTGGGGTGATTGTCTGCTTGTGTAGCCGAAGTGCTTGATTTTGGTGTCTGTGCATATTGAGTTGAGGAGGAGGATGTCTGGGTTGTGTTCTTGTATGAGGAGAGAGATGGCATGTCTGTTTGAGTGATATGCTCTACAGTTGTATTGCATAATGGTGATCATGTTGTATAATTTGTTACTTATATGAGATTGAAATTCTGGGGTGCAGAGATGAGGTCTAACTTGTCGAGTGACTGTGAGCGAGGTCTGAGTGAGGTGTATGTAGGTGAGGGATGGGCGGTTACGTGACTGTGTGTGTCGGGGAGTCGGGAAGAGGAGTGGAGTGTGCTAGGTTCGTGTCGGGGTTGTTTCCTGTTTTCTTTGGGGTAGTGCCGAATAGATTTACTTTAATTATAGATTTAGTTGGATGTGTGTATTTTATAATTCTTTTGCAGTCAGGTGTGTAGGAAGAAAGGGGGGAGGTGTTTTTCCTCTTAGGCCTAGTGGTCTTGACCACCATTTCAGTGGGGGGATGGGCAGCCATTTTATTCTTGGGAGTCTGAGGTGTTAGGGGAAGATTGGGTTTGGTTCGGAGTTTGGAGGTTCGGGAGTTCATCGTAGTCGTGTGGGAAAAGTCAGGTGTAGGCAAGGTCAAGGTGGAGGGGTCGGGAGGTTTTCGACTGATTACTCCGGGGGGTGAGGTAACAGTAGGTTGGTGAGATAAGTCAGGTGTGGGCATGGCAGAAGTGGAGGGGCGGAGGGAGATTGCAGTGGCTTCTCTGGGGGGAGGGGGTGGCATGCTGGTCCGGTCGGGGATGGGGGCAGTGGGGAAGATGAGGTCGGGACCGGTTCTGAAGGAATCAGGAATGTGTATGGTAGGGAGGCCGTTCTCCCTCAAACCATCAATTGCCAGTTTCAGAAAAAGAGACCTGTTTCCGTTGCTTAGGGTATGTGCCAGAAGTATGATGGTGGTGATTTTTGCATCCATGTCGGAGGAGGGTGGGGGGGCGGTCACGTTGTTGGTCCAGCAAGTGCGGGTGGGGAGGGCCGAGGCAGTAGGGAGTGAGTGGTGGGGAGGTGGAGGTGGTGCTGTAGGAGGTGATCGGCGGGGAGGGAGTGGTGTTGTGCTATTGTCGAGTCTAATTTTGCACTTGTTGCTGATGGCAGCGTGAGGGCCTTTGCAGTTGCAGCATTTTGTTACCGTGGCAGTGCAGTTTCGGTATGAGTGGCCTTGATTGGCACACTTTGAGCAAGTTATTGTATTACTGCAACGGTTGGTGTTGTGCCCGAATTGATAGCAATTGAAACATTGGTGTACCTGTATGTAGTGTTGAAATTCAATGTCTCTTGAGGGGATGATATTGCTGCCGATTTTAATTCCGTATGATTTTAATTTGATGGCGTCAGTTTGAGTAGCCGTAGTGATTTTTAACATGGGGAGAGTTCCCATCCGGGCTGCATATGTCATTTGGGGGGTGTTTTGTGAGTTGAGTTCTGTCAATAGGTTAGGGTTGTCAAGGATCTGAGGAATGACTTTCCTACATATGAGGGTGCATTTTGCGCGGTATTCAGGTGAACTGAGGACCGTTAGGCCATTGTCCCTCAGTCTATTGTTCACTGCTGGGGAGTGGAATAGGTCGGCATCTTCATCAGTTTGTACAAATATTTTGACAATGTCGTCATTGGTGAAGGAACGGATCTGAAATATACATGTCAGCTGGAAAATAAGTGAGGCGAGGTCGGTGCACGGTTGGATGGTACGGTCCACTTTGATTTTAATTGAAGGCATGTTACCTGTTTGAATTGGAGATTTATGGAGATCTCCCCTAACAGTCCCTAATTTCCTGCGCCCCTCACGTAGGGGAGGCCCTGCACTATCACAGGGGTCCCCAGGCGAATCGGCAGGCTGTGCTGTCCCTCCACCCTTCACACAAACACGCACTAGCGAGGTGTGGGGACAGAGGGCGTTTCCAGACGAATTCTCCCCTGTACGTCAGCTGACAGGGGAATAGGTCCTTTCACGGCACGGAAGAGAAGGATTAGAGTAGAAGAAAAAGGTCTGAAAACTCACTGCCGACTCTCTCTTCACACCAAGCCCCTCAGCAGCATTCGGGGTTCCTAAGGGAGGTCCGATACTGTAGGAGAGGCTCAATGTGTTGATTGAATCAACAGAATTGTCAGTAGGAAAATGGCGGTTAGGAGCTTGGGTTTTCCAGGGTACGTGGGAAGGTGGGATAGGTCCAATGTCTAGCCAATCAGCTGTGACTGTTCCTTCTCCGGCTTCCACTTCGCTCTGACTTCTACTGCTCCTGATTGCGACTGCTCCCGACTGCGACTGGCGACTCACTATGACGGTGTCATCATACAGATCTCCATATATACGTGGACTGTGAAAGAATTGGCACACGGCAGTTTTCGCCAGCGAACCACCAGTGTGATAACCAATCATCAGTTTTCTGATCGCCGGAGGAGGAACTCACCTAAATCAAGTGGACTCGTCTCTCACCAAAGCAGAAGCGTCATCTCGTTGCCAAGGAAACCAGCAGCAGCGCACGCATCCTAGGAAGAGGCAACACCCACACTCCACTCAGAACTCTTGAAGGATCACACATTTTCTATACAGACGTACTCTGTATAAATAGGTATTTAAATTACATAGTTTTACACACATGAACACGTTCGAGAGATATCTTCACACCGATAGGTTCGTCGAATAGGATTATTTCAATGATAAAGTGTCGAATGTAAGATTAATGTATTGAAATCCTATAATTTACAGTAGTTTGTAAGTGTCTGTCTTCTTATTGATAGTTTAAAAATTAACTACAATTAATATTCATTTGTCTTGTAAATGAGAGGCAAGTGATCTACTTACTGTTAAGTATTCATTGACCCAAGGGGGCTAATAGATAATTTCTAAGATTCCCATGTCTAATGTAGATGGAATATGTGAATTGGCAGTCATACAACCAAATGTACGCACAGCGTTAGCGCAATGCAGTTATAGGCCAGTTAGTCTAAAGACTGTGTTCCACGCTCACCTTCACAATGTGCAGTATTTGTTCTTTCCAAATCTCACTACTGTAATTTTAAAATGCCAAAATGGTGTTAAGCAGCTAGTTGTGAAAGGGCATTACAAGGCTCCTGATTACTGTGAAATCACTTGTAGTACATTACGGACCTTGCCTACTCATCAGCATTTTGCGTTAAATCGAAAACTCAAGTCTGCTTTAATTCCACTTCCTGTAATGAATTTTACTATCAAGGATATTCAAATATTATCAGAGAAATTAAAAGTGTTAGCTCTCTTGAACGAGACACATTTTGCTGATTTGAATAATAACTTGCCATTTTACCTGTCACGGGAATTTGCACTACCAAGTCTTACGATTCCCTCTATTCTGTTAATTCTGGCAATAATGTTCCTGTTCTGTTATTACCGGGCAGTATCATCCAAATTCAACATTGTTCATAACATACTAACCCGTACGACACAAAAGTCTAGGTCCCCTGTAGTAGAGAATACCCTACAGTAATTTCCCCAGCTTAGTGTCTACATATCTGTTTATAACATGGTTTGGGTTGTCTAGGATGTACTGTACTCTGTGAGTTATTTAGTCCTCACGGAGCTCGGCTGGTAGGTGACCGAGCGATGTAATAGGCCCCTGTCTCATCAACAGAACGTATTATATAAATGGGTCAATACATCTGATATTATATTCAGATTCACCACCCTGTAACTTTCACTGTCTATGGAGTAAGACATGTAAGAGATTTGACGCATTGAGCAGACAACACCCAGAGGGCAAGACCCATAGCTCAGCATTTCTTAATACTTTTCTTGATGCCCTAAACAGTGCTTCACCTCAACTTATATCGTAAGGACGTGAGCTAACGTTTATATTACATAAATGCCGTCCCTTTCTCATTCACTCATATACAGTGGAACTTACGGTCGATCTACACTCAGGAATTATAGATACAATCCTTTTATAATAAAACAAGGAACTACAGTTTGGGTTTCATTACTTAAACCCAAATAATAAATATATGTGAACGGCCTGGCTAATTGGACAAGCAGCCGATTTTAATCAGGGACTTTGTTATCGATCAGGGACTTTGTTATATACTCGATCAGGGACGTTATTATGCTAAATCAGGGGACTTTGTTATACTCGATGAGGGGCCTTTGTTATACTCGATCAGGGGAGTTTGTTATACTCGATCAGGGGACTTTGTTATACTCGATCAGGGGCCTTTGATATACTCGATGAGGAGCATTTGTTATACTCGATAAGGGGACTTTGTTATATTCGATGAGGGAGCTTTGTTATGCTCGATCAAGGGGCTTTGTTATACTCGATCAATGGACTTTGTTATACTCGATCAGTGGACTTTGTTATACTCGATGAGGAGCCTTTGTTACACTCGATCAGGGGACTTTGTTATACTCGATAAGGGGCCTTTGTTATACTCGATCAGGGGACTTTGTTATACTCGATCAGGGGACTTTGTTATACTTGATGAGGGGTCTTTGTTATACTCGATCAGTGGACTTTGTTATACTCGATCAGGGAACTTTGTTATACTCTATCAGGGCACTTTTTATACTCGATCAGGTATCTTTGTTATCCTCGTTCAGGGGGTTTTGTTATACTCGTTCAGGTGACCTTGTTATACTCGATCAGGGACTTTGTTATTCTTGATCAGAGACTTTCGCTACTCGATGAAGACTTTTATTCTCGATAGTGGTGGTTATTTATACTCGATCAGGGGACTTTAATATACTCGATCAAGGGACTGCTCTACTCGATCAAGGGCTTTATTTATACTCGATGGGGGACTTTATTTATACTCGATGAGGGCCTTTATTTATACTCGATGAGGGGACTTTATTTATACTCGATCAGGGACTTTTGTTATACTCGATCAGGGGCCTTTGTTATACTCGATGAGAGCCTTTGTTATACTCGATCAGGGGACTTTGTTATACTCGATCAAGGGGACTTTATTATACTCGATCAGGGACTTTGTGCTCTCAAATCAGGACTTTGTTATACTCGATCAGGAGACTTTGTTATACTCGATGAGGGGCCTTTGTTATACTCGATGAGGGGCCTTTGTTACACTCGATCAGGGGACTTTTTTATACTCGATCAGGGGATTTTGTTATACTCGATCAGGGGACTTTGTTATACTCGATCAGGGGACTTTATTATACTGGATCAGGGGACTTTGTTATACTCGATCAGGGGGCTTTGTTATACTCGATCAGTGGGCTTTGTTATACTCGATAGGGGACTTTGTTATACTCTATCAGGGCACTTTGTTATACTCGATCAGGTATCTTTGTTATACTCTTTCAAAGGGCTTAGTTATACTCGTTCAGGGGGCTTTGTTATATTCGTTCAGGTGACTTTGTTATACTCGATCAAGGGACTTTGTTATTCTCGATCAGGAGACTTTCTTATACTCGATGAGGGATCTTTTTATACTTGAGAAGTGGACTTTGTTATACTCGATCAGGGGACTTTAATATACTCGATCAGGGGACTTTGCTATACTCGATCAGGGGGCTTTGTTATACTCTATCAAGGGACGTTGTTATACTCGATCCGGGGACTTTGATATACTTGATGAGGGGACTTTGTTATACTCGATCAGGGGTCTTTGTTTTACTCGATCAGGGGTCTTTGTTTTACTCGATAAGGGGCCTTTGTTATACTCGATCAGGGGACTTTGTTATACTCGATCAGGG
>NW_024749016.1:0-10144 GCF_018991925.1 Homarus americanus
AAACCCTAGTGGTGGAACAAAACCTGATAATGGAACAAAACCTTGTGGTGGAACAAACCTGGTGATGGAATAAAACCTGGTGATGGAACAAAGCCTAGTGGTGGCATAAAACCTGGTAGTGGAACAGAGCCTAGTGGTGGATCAAAACCAGGTGGTGGAACAAACCCTAGTGGTAGAACAAAACCTGTTGATGGAACAAAACCTAGTGGTGGCATAAAACTAGTGAAGGAACAAAACCTAGTGGTAGAACAAACTCTAGTGGTGGATCAAACCCTGGTAGTGGAACAAACCCTAGTGGTGGAACAAACCCTAGTAGTGGAATAAAACCTGGTGATTTAACAAACCCTAGTGGTGAAACAAACCCTAGTGGTGGAACAAACCCTAGTGGTGGAACAAACCCTAATTGTGGAATAAAACCTTGTGATGGAACAAAACCTAGTGGTGTAACAAACCCTATTGGTGGATCAAAACCAGGTGGTGGAACAAACCCTAGTGGTGGAACAAACAATAGTGGTGGAACAAAACCTGATAATGGAACAAAACGGAGTGGTGGAACAAACCTGGTGATGGAGATAAAACGGCGATGGAACAAAACCTGGTGGTGGAACAAGCCTAGTTGTGGAACAAACCTAGTGGTGGAATAAACCCTAGTGGTGAACCAAAACCTGGTGGTGGAAGAAACCCGTGGTGGGAACAAGCCTGGTGATGGAACAAGCCTAGTGGTGGAATAAACCCTAGAGGTGGACCCAAAACCTGGTGGTGAAACAGAAACCTAGTAGTGGAACAGAGCCTGGTATTTGGGACAAGCCTGGTGGTGGAGATAAAACCTGGTGATGGAACAAAACCTAGTGGTGGAACAAACCCTAGTGGTGGAACAAACCCTAGTGGTGGATCAAAACCTGGTGGTGGAACAAACCCTAGTGGTGGAACAAACCATAATGGTGGAACAAACCCTAGTGTTGGAATAAAACCTGGTGGTGGAAGAAACCCTAGTGGTGGAACAAACCCTAGTGGTGGAACAAACCCTAGTGTTGGAATAAAACATGGTAGTATAACAAACCCGAGTGGTGGATCAAAACCTGGAGGTGGAACAAACCCTAGTGGTGGAACAAACCCGAGTGGTGTAACAAACCCTAGTAGTGGAATAAAACCTGGTGATGGAACAAAACCTAGTGGTGGAACAAACCCTAGTGGTGGATCAAAACCTGGTGGTGGAACAAACCCTAGTGGTGGTTCAAAACCTGGTGGTGGAACAAACCCTAGTGGTGGAAGAAACCCGAGTGGTGTAACAAACCCTAGTAGTGGAATAAAATCTGGTGATGGAACAAAACCTATTGGTGGAACAAACCCTATTGGTGGAACAAACCCTAGTGGTGGAACAAACCATAGTGCTGGAACAAACCCTAATTGTCGAATAAAACCTTGTGATGGAACAAAACCTAGTTGTGGAACAAACCCTTGTGCTGGATCAAAACCTGGTGGTGGAACAAACTCTAGTGGTGGAACAAAACCTAGTGGTGGAACAAAGCCTGATAATGGAACAAAACGGAGTGGTGGAACAAACCTGGTAATGGAATAAAACCTGGTGATGGAACAAAACCTAGTGGTGGCATAAAACCTGGTAGTGCAACAAACCCTAGTGGTGGATCAAAACCAGGTGGTGGAACAAACCCTAGTGGTGGAAGAAACCCTAGTGGTGGACCAAAACCTAGTTGTGGAACAAACCCTAGTGGTGGATCAAAACCTGGTGGTGGAACAAACTCTAGTGGTGGAACAAAACCTAGTGGTGGAACAAAGCCTGATAATGGAACAAAACGGAGTGGTGGAACAAACCTGGTGATGGAATAAAACCTGGTGATGGAACAAAACCTAGTGGTGGCATAAAACCTGGTAGTGCAACAAACCCTAGTGGTGGATCAAAACCAGGTGGTGGAACATACCCTAGTGGTAGAACAAAACCTGGTGATGGAACAAAACCTAGTGGTGGCATAAAACCCTGGTGATGGAACAAAACCTGGTGAAGGAACAAACCCTAGTGGTGGATCAAAACCTGGTAGTGGAACAAATCCTAGTGGTGGAACAAAGCCTAGTGATGGAGCAAAGCCTAGTGGTGGATCAAAACCTGGTGGTAGAACAAACCCTAGTAGTGGAACAAACCCTAGTGGTGGAACAAACCCTAGTGGTGGAACAAATCATAGTGCTGGAACAAACCCTAATTGTGGAATAAAACCTTGTGATGGAACAAAACCTAGTTGTGGAACAAACCCTAGTGGTGGAACAAACCCTAGTGGTGGATCAAAACCTGGTGGTGGAACAAACCCTAGTGGTGGATCAAAACCTGGTGGTTGAACAAATCTTGGTGGTGGAACAAACCCGAGTGGTGGAACAAACCCTAGTAGTGGAATAAAATCTGGTGATGGAACAAAACCTAGTGGTAGAACTAACCCTAGTGGTGGAACAAACCATAGTGGTGGAACAAACCATAGTGCTGGAACAAACCCTAATTGTGGAATAAAACCTTGTGATGGAACAAAACCTAGTTGTGGAACAAACCCTAGTGGTGGATCAAAACCTGGTGGTGGAACAAACTCTAGTGGTGGAACAAAACCTAGTGGTGGAATAAAGCCTGATAATGGAACAAAACGGAGTGGTGGAACAAAACTGGTGATGTAATAAAACCTGGTGATGGAACAAAACCTAGTGGTGGCATAAAACCTGGTAGTGCAACAAACCCTAGTGGTGGATCAAAACCAGGTGGTGGAATAAACCCTAGTGGTAGAACAAAACCTGGTGATGGAACAAAACCTAGTGGTGGCATAAAACCCTGGCGATGGAACAAAACCTAGTGGTGGAACAAACCCTAGTGGTGGATCAAAACCTGGTAGTGGAACAAATCCTAGTGGTGGAACAAAGCCTAGTGATGGAGCAAAGCCTAGTGGTGGATCAAAAACTGGTGGTGGAACAAACCCTAGTAGTGGAAAAACCCTAGTGGTGGAACAAACCCTAGCGGTGGAATAAACCCTAGTGGTGGACCAAAACCTGGTGGTGGAACAAACCCTAGTGGTGGAACAAACCTAGTGATGGAACAAACTCAAGTGGTGGAATAAGCCCTGAGTAGTGGACCCAAAACCTGGTGAGGTGGAACAAGCCTAGTAGTGGAACAAGCCTGGTGGTGGAACAAACCTAGTAGTGGAATAAAACAATTGTTGAGACAAAACCTGGTGGTGGAACAAACCTAGTGGCGGAACAAGCAATAGTGGTGGAACAGAAGCCCTGGTGGTGGATCAAAACCTGGTGGTGGAGACCAAGCCTGGTGGTGGAGACAGAGCCTAGTGGTGGAACAAACACTGAGTGTTGGAGAATAAAACCTGGTGGTGGAACAAACCCTGGTGGTGGAACAAACCCCAGAGTGGTGGAACAAACCCTGGTGTTCAAGAATAAGAGCCTGGTGGTGGAAGGAAACCCGAGTGGTGGATCAAAACCTGGTGGTGGAACAAACCCTAGTGGTGGAATAAAACCTGGTGATGGAACAAAACCTAGTGGTGGAACAAACCCTAGTGGTGTAAGAAACCCTAGTGGTGGAACAAACACTAGTGGTGGAACAAACCCTAATTGTCGAATAAAACATTGTGATGGAACAAAACCTAGCGGTGGAACAAACCCTAGTGGTGGAACAATACCTGATAATGGAACAAAACCTTGTGGTGGAACAAACCTGGTGATGGGATAAAACCTGGTGATGGAACAAAGCCTAGTGGTGGCATAAAACCTGGTAGTGGAACAAAGCCTAGTGATGGATCAAAACCAGGTAGTGGAACAAACCCTAGTGGTAGAACAAAACCTGTTGATGGAACAAAACCTAGTGGTGGCATAAAACTAGTGAAGGAACAAAACCTAGTGGTGGAACAAACCCTAGTGGTGTAACAAACCCTAGTGGTGGAACAAACACTAGTGGTGGAACAAACCCTAATTGTGGAATAAAACCTTGTGATGGAACAAAACCTAGTGGTGGAACAAACCCTAGTGGTGAATCAAAACTAGGTGGTGGAACAAACCCTAGTGGTGGAACAAACCCTAGTGGTGGAACAAAACCTGATAATGGAACACAACGGAGTGGTGGAACAAACCTAGTGATGGAATAAAACCTGGTGATGGAACAAAGCCTAGTGGTGGCATAAAACCTGGTAGTGGAACAAACCCTAGTGGTGGCATAAAACTAGTGATGGAACAAAACCTAGTGGTAGAACAAACCCAAGTGGTGAATCAAAATCTGGTAGTGGAACAAACCCTAGTGGTGGCATAAAACTAGTGATGGAACAAAACCAAGTGGTAGAACAAAACCTGTTGATGGAACAAAACCTAGTGTTTTCATAAAACTAGTGATGGAACAAAACCTAGTGGTAGAACAAACCCTAGTGGTGGATCAAAACCTGGTAGTGGAACAAACCCTAGTGGTGGAACAAAGCTTAGTGATGGAGCAAAGCCTAGTGGTGGATCAAAACCTGGTGGTGGAACAAACCCTAGTGGTGGATCAAAACCTGGTGGTGGAACAAACCCTAGTGGTGGAACAAACCCGAGTGGTGTAACAAACCCTAGTAGTGGAATAAAATCTGGTGATAGAACAAAACCTAGTGGTGGAACAAACCCTAGTGGTGGAACAAACCCTAGTGGTGGAACAAACCATAGTGGTGGAATAAAACCTGGTGATGGAACAAAACCAAGTGGTGGAAAAAACCCTAGTGGTGGATCAAAACCTGGTGGTGGAACAAACCCTAGTAATTGGACCAAAACACACTGGTTGGTGGAACAAGCCTAGTGGTGGGAACAAGCCTGAAGTGATGGAACAAACTTTGAGTGGTGGAATAAACCCTAGTGGTGGACCAAAACCTGGTGGTGGAACAAACCCTAGTAGTAAAACAAACCCTATTGGTGGAACAAACCCAAGTGGTGGAATAAAACGTGGTGATGGATCAAATCCTGCTCGTGGAACAAACCCTATTGGTGGAACAAACCCTAGTGGTGGAACAAACCCTAGTGGTAGAATAAAACCTGGTGATTGAACAAAAACTAGTGGTGGAACAAACCCTAGTGGTGGAACAAACCCTAGTGGTGGAACAAACCCTACTGGTGGAATATAACCTGGTGATGGTACAAAACCTAGTGGTGGAACAAACCCTAGTGGTGGACCAAAACCTGGTGGTGGAACAAACTCTAATGGTGGAACAAAACTTACTGGTGGAATAAAACCTGGTGATGGAACAAAACCGAGTGGTGGAACAAACCCTAGTGGTGGATCAAAACCTGGTAGTGGAACAAACCCTAGTGGTGGAACAAAGCCTACTAATGGAGCAAAGCCTAGTGGTGGATCAAATCCTGGTGGTGGAACAAACTCTAGTGGTGGATCAAAACCTGGTGGTGGAACAAACCCTAGTGGTGGAACAAACCCTAGTGGTGGAACAACCCTAGTGGTGGACCAAAACCTGGTGGTGGAACAAAACCTAGTGGTGAAACAAACCCTAGTGGTGGAACAAACACTAGTGGTGGAATAAAACCTGGTGATGGAACAAAACCTTGTGGAGGAACAAACCCTAATTGTGGAACAAACCCTAGTGGTGGAATAAACCCTAGTGGTCGACCAAAACCTGGTGGTGGAACAAACCCTAGTGGTGGAATAAAACCTGGTGATGGAACAAAACCTAGTGGTGGAACAAACCCTAGTGGTGTAACAAACCCTATTGGTGGAATATAACCTGGTGATGGAACAAAACCTATTGGTGGAACAAACCCTAGTGGTGGAACAAACCCTAGTGGTGGATCAAAACCTGGTGGTGGAACAAACCCTAGTGGTGGAACAAACCCTAATGGTGGAACAAACCCTAGAGTTGGAATAAAACCTGGTGGCGGAACAAACCCTAGTGGTGGAACAAACCAAACCCTAGTGGTGGAACAAAACCTGGTGGTGGAACAAACCCTAGTGGTGGAACAAACCCTAATGGTGGAACAAACCCTAGTGTTGGAATAAAACCTGGTAGTGGAACAAACCCGAGTGGTGGATCAAACCCTAGTGGTGGAACAAACCCTAATTGTGGAATAAAACCTTGTGATGGAACAATACCTAGTGGTGGAACAAACCCTAGTGGTGGATAAAAACCTGGTGGTGGGACAAATCCTAGTGGTGGAACAAACCCTAGTGGTGGAACAAAACATGATAATGGAACAAAACGGAGTGGTATAACAAACCTGGTGATGGAATAAAACCTGGTGATGGAACAAAGCCTAGTGGTGGCATAAAACCTGGTAGTGGAACAAACCCTAGTGGTGGATCAAAACCAGGTGGTGGAACAAACCCTAGTGGTAGAACAAAACCTGTTGATGGAACAAAACCTAGTGGTGGCATAAAACTAGTGATGGAACAAAACCTAGTGGTAGAACAAACCCTAGTGGTGGATCAAAACCTGGTAGTGGAACAAACCCTAGTGGTGGAACAAACCCTAGTAGTGGAATAAAACCTGGTCATGGAACAAACCCTAGTGGTGAAACAAACCCTAGTGGTGGAACTAACCCTAGTGGTGGAACAAACCCTAATTGTGGAATAAAATCTTGTGATGGAACAAAACCTAGTGGTGGAACAAACCCTAGTGGTGGATCAAAACCAGGTGGTGGAACAAACCCTAGTGGTGGAACAAACAGTAGTGGTGGAACAAAACCTGATAATGGAACAAAACGGAGTGGTGGAACAAACCTGGTGATGTAATAAAACCTGGTGATGGAACAAAGCCGAGTTGTGGAATAAAACCTGGTAGTGGAACAAACCCTAGTGGTGGCATAAAACTAGTGATGGAACAAAACCTAGTGGTAGAACAAACCCAAGTGGTAAATCAAAATCTGGTAGTGGAACAAACCCTAGTGGTGGCATAAAACTAGTGATGGAACAAGACCTAGTGGTAGAACAAACCCTAGTGGTGGATCAAAACCAGGTGGTGGAACAAACCCTAGTGGTAGAACAAAACGTGTTGATGGAACAAAACCTAGTGGTGGCATAAAACTAGTGATGGAATAAAACCTAGTGGTAGAACAAACCCTAGTGGTAGATCAAAACATGGTAGTGGAACAAACCATAGTGGTGGCATAAAACTTACTGGTGGAATAAAACCTGGTGATGGAACACAACCGAGTTGTCGAACAAACCCTAGTGGTGGATCAAAACCTGGTAGTGGAACAAACCCTAGTGGTGGAACAAAGCCTACTAATGGATCAAAGCCTAGTGGTGGATCAAAACCTGGTGGTGGAACAAACCCTAGTGGTGGATCAAAACCTGGTGGTGGAACAAACCCTAGTGGTGGAACAAACCCGAGTGGTGTAACAAACCCTAGTAGTGGAATAAAATCTGGTGATAGAACAAAACCTAGTGGTGGAACAAACCCTAGTGGTGGAACAAACCCTAGTGGTGGAACAAACCATAGTGGTGGAATAAAACCTGGTGATGGAACAAAACCAAGTGGTGGAAAAAACCCTAGTGGTGGGAACAAGCCTAGTGGTGCAGAATATGCCTGTGTTGGGGCAAAACCTGGTCGTGGAACAAACCCGAGTGGTGGATCAAAACCTGGTGGTGGAACAAACCCTAGTGGTGGAATAAAACCTGGTGATGGAACAAAACCTAGTGGTGGAACAAACCCTAATTGTGGAATAAAACCTTGTGATGGAACAAAACCTAGTGGTGGAACAAACCCTAGTGGTGGATCAAAACCTGGTGGTGGGACAAACCCTAGTGGTGGAACAAACCCTAGTGGTGGAACAAAACCTGATAATGGAACAAAACGGAGTGGTGGAACAAACCTGGTGATGGAATAAAACCTGGTGATGGAACAAAGCCTAGTGGTGGCATAAAACCTGATAGTGGAACAAACCCTTACTGGTGGATCAAAACCAGGTGGTGGAACAAACCCTAGTGGTAGAACAAAACCTGTTGAAGGAACAAAACCTAGTGGTGGCATAAAACTAGTGATGGAATAAAACCTAGTGGTAGAACAAACCCTAGTGGTAGATCAAAACATGGTAGTGGAACAAACCATAGTGGTGGCATAAAACTAGTGATGGAACAAAACCTAGTGGTAGAACAAACCATAGTGGTGGATCAAAAACAGGTGGTGGAACAAACCCTAGAGGTAGAACCAAACCTGTTGATGGAACAAAACCTAGTGGTGGCATAAAACTAGTGATGGAACAAAACCTAGTGGTAGAACAAACCATAGTGGTGGATCAAAACCTGGTAGTGGAACAAACCCTAGTGGTGGAACAAAGCCTAGTGATGGAGCAAAGCCTAGTGGTGGATCAAAACCTGGTGGTGGAACAAACCCTAGTAGTGGATCAAAACCTGGTGGTGGAACAAACCCTAGTGGTGGAACAAACCTTAGTGGTGGAACAAACCCTAGTGGTGGACCAAAACCTGGTGGTGGAACAAAACCTAGTGGTGGAACAAACTAGTGGTGGAACAAACCCTAGTGGTGGAACAAAAACTTGGTGATGGAACAAAACCTAGTGGTGGAATAAACCCTAGTGGTGGAATAAACCCTAGTGGTGGACCAAAACCTGGTTGGTGGAACAAACCCTAGTGGTGGAACAAACCCTAGTGATGGAACAAACCCTAGTGGTGGAATGTACCCTAGTGGTGGACCAAAACCTGGCGGCGGAACAAACCCTAGTAGTAAAACAAACCCTAGTGGTGGAACAAACCCATGTGGTGGAATAAAACGTGGTGATGGATCAAAACCTGCTGGTGGAACAAACCCTATTGGTGGAACAAACCCTACTGGTAGAACAAACCCTAGTGGTGGA
Organism: Homarus americanus; assembly: GCF_018991925.1. Taxonomy (NCBI): domain Eukaryota; kingdom Metazoa; phylum Arthropoda; class Malacostraca; order Decapoda; family Nephropidae; genus Homarus; species Homarus americanus. The sequence goes on from NW_024749016.1 coordinate 8,836, forward strand.
ATAAAACCTGGTGATGGAACAAAAACTAGTGGTCGAACAAACCCTAGTGGTGGAACAAACCCTAGTGGTGGAACAAACCATACTGGTGGAATATAACCTGGTGATGGAACAAAACCTAGTGGTGGAACAAACCCTAGTGGTGGACCAAAACCTGTTGGTGGAACAAACTCTAATGGTGGACCAAAACCTACTGGTGGAATAAAACCTGGTGATGGAACACCACCGAGTGGTGGAACAAACCCTAGTGGTGGATCAAAACCTGGTAGTGGAACAAACCCTAGTGGTGGAACAAAGCTTACTAATGGAGCAAAGCCTAGTGGTGGATCAAAACCTGGTGGTGGAACAAACCATAGTGGTGGATCAAAACCTGGTGGTGGAACAAACCCTAGTGGTGGAACAAACCCTAGTGGTGGAACAAACCCTAGTGGTGGACCAAAACCTGGTCGTGGAACAAAACCTAGTGGTGAAACAAACCCTAGTGGTGGAACAAACCCTAGTGGTGGAATAAAACCTTGTGATGGAACAAAACCTAGTGGTGGAACAAACCCTAGTTGTGGAACAAACCCTAGTGGTGGAATAAACCCTAATGGTGAACCAAAACCTGGTGGTGGAACAAACCCTAATGGTGGAAGAAACCCTAGTGATGGAACAAACCCTAGTGGTGGAATAAACCCTAGTGGTGGACCAAAACCTGGTGGTGGAAAAAACCCTTGTAGTGGAACAAACCCTAGTGGGGGAACAAACCCTAGTGGTGGAATAAAACCTAGTGATGGATCAAAACCTGCTGGTGGAAGAAACCCAATTGGTGGAACAAACCCTAGTGGTGGAACAAACCCTAGTGGTGGAATAAAACCTGGTGATGGAGCAAAACCTAGTGGTGGAACAAGCCCTAGTGGTGGAACAAACCCTAGTGGTGGAATAAACCCTAGTGGTGGACCAAAACCTGGTGATGGAACAAACCGTAGTGGTGGAATAAACCCTAGTGGTGGACCAAAACCTGGTGGTGGAACAAACCCTAGTGGTGGAACAAACCCTAGTGGTGGAACAAACCCTAGTGGTGGAATAAAACCTGGTGATGGAACAAAACCTAGTTGGTGGAACAAACCATAGTGATGGATCAAAACCTGGTGGTGGAACAAGCCCTAGTGGTGGAACAAACCCTAGTGGTGGAACAAAACCTGGTGATGGAACAAAACCTAGTGCTGCAACAAAACCTAGTGGTGGCATAAAACCTGGTGATGGAACAAAACCTAGTGGTGGAACAAACCCTAGTGGTGGATCAAAACCTGGTAGTGGAACAAACCCTAGT